>NW_014567111.1:0-3521 GCF_001313825.1 Dinoponera quadriceps | reverse complement strand
TAACGCGCGGAAATTCAAAATTCGCGATACTTTTTGAACAGACCTCGTAGTTGCGGTCCGGAAAAGCATTGATGTCAATTGAGTCAAAACCGCCAAGTTTTTTCCACGAAGACATTCATCAGCTATCCGATAGAGGGAGTAAAGTCATAGAAAATAACGGAAGTTATTTCGAACATTAAATTTGTATTTGATTTTTTGTAAATAAACTTTGAATTTCACGAAAAAAGGCACCAAATTAATTTGTATATTTAATATAATTCCATGCAATTTTCAAATTTATTATCAAAATATTTTGTATGTGACATTGATAGAGTAACGAGGCATGTATAACCATTAATTTATTACGGTGTTGTAATCATCGTAATTATTTGTAGAAATGGTACGACAATTACGACGGATTTGTTATTCTTCACGGTACGGATACACTTAGCTATACAGCATCCGCTTTATCCTTCATGTTCGAGGATTTGGGCAAACCGGTCATTTTGACTGGTTCGCAGATGCCAATTTTTCATCCAAGGAGCGATGGCCTAGATAACTTCCTTGTATCACTTGTGATCGCAGCAAGTTACAATATACCTGAGGTATGCATTTTCTTCGGGACGAACTTGATGCGCGGTAATCGGACGAGCAAAATGTCCGTGTGTTCCTTCGACGCTTTCCAGTCGCCGAACTGTTTACCTCTGGCTACGGCGCATATCAAGATTAAAGGTAAGGCAAATTTGATGCAAAGTTCGTAATATCTGTGAGATATTTTTTTACAGTAACAATGACAAATATGCAAAATATATGTACAGATATATAGACTCATCTAACACAAAAACTTGCAATAACATTATTGCAACATTGCAATAATGTTAACGTTATCTTTTGTGCTAATGTGGGGAAATGTATGAAAATGTATACTTACCAGGATATAAATCTTCGGCTTGCCAAGCAACTACTTTTACTATTAAAAAATTATTCAGTCGTTAGTGACATCTTCTTTTTGCATGTAAGAAATTTTACTGCTATATACAAGTACCTCGTACTTATATATACGAGATATATATGGTTAGCCTTTTACTATTGAAACATTGTTCTAAATAAAAGTATCGTGAGTTTATAAGCACAATACCTCCAGTCATATCGCCATATTTTATTTTTACTTCGTGTATTCCGTACCTAATGCCAATATACCGAGAAAAATATTTGCTATCAGCATGTAATTCAAAATATAGTTTTCATTTAGAAATTAATACCTCGAATTTGAAACTTTTACGCGATACATGATTAACAGTGTAGAGAAATATTGGGTTTGATTTTTGGATAGGAGCCATGTTTTTCAGTTCGCTTAAGCAGAAAAAGAAACAACGCGACCCAGAGTGTGTTTACAAAACCTTAATAATGGTAATAAATCCATAAAAATTTGCG
The DNA here is from genome assembly GCF_001313825.1 of Dinoponera quadriceps. Lineage (NCBI taxonomy): Eukaryota > Metazoa > Arthropoda > Insecta > Hymenoptera > Formicidae > Dinoponera > Dinoponera quadriceps. The sequence goes on along the minus strand of NW_014567111.1, from coordinate 2,108 downwards.
GTTGAAAGTCGGAAGTCAAATTGAGTATGTATAATTAATATGTTGGATATAGAAAATATCGTGGATTTCTTAATATCGAAAATTAAAGTATCTGAAAAAAATATTAAATATAAAAGTCGTAGGATTTTAAGCAGCTCATTGATAGCTACTTAAGCATATATCAAAGAAAATAACAGCAATGTTTGATTAATGAATAATTTGTTTCCATTAAATGCAATAAAATCCAATTTGACTCAAACATCGAACCAACATTTTTTTTTTTATTGGCATTAGACTTATAGCTCATGTACTACAATCACATATGATGTCACATATGTCAAACTGACTTTCATGAATCAATGTATCTCACTGTACATTATTTAAAAAAATGATATTCCTTCTCAGTTGAGTATGGTTCGTTCTTTCGACCATGCACCTTGCACAAATTCGATGCCCATACATCTCTTAACCAAAATGTGGGCCTGCTGCGACTGTTTCCCGGGATCACGTACAAATTAGTTGAAGCGTTCCTTCAGCCGCCCATTGAGGGAGTCGTGCTGCAGTCTTATGGTTCAGGAAACATACCGACAAATCGCAAAGATATCATCAATGCCCTTCGCGAAGCAGCAGCACGTGGTGTGATTATCATGAATATCACGCAATGTATGACTGGATCCGTCTCGGATATGTACGAAGCTGGGAAATTGCTCCGAGAAGCTGGTATCGTATTTCCTTATAATTTAAAAGTCATATATAAATATCAATCACAAGTCATATATATATATCAATCCGAAAAATAATCATTAATCTAGATATACAAGGCTATCTGTTATTATCTCTCATCACCTAAAATCTTTCCTCGTCGCTCAAAAGAATATCATAAAATGATTGTAAACGGAATTGTTGTCAATCTTCTGCCATCTACCATCATATTTATGGATTTTTTCAATAGTTTCTGCAGTTATTAGATGAGCAAAAAAGTTCTGAGCTTTAGATTTCATACTACCGAAACAACAATTTAAATTTTATTTATCTCTCCGCCCTTTTGCTGTTTTAAAGCATTGATATTTGGCCTTCTAAAATGCGGTTTGGCGTTTGATGCACATAACCTCAAAAATCAGTAGTGTCCACGACGGCAATAACAAAAGAGCATATTTGATTTTCCATTCACTTCACGTTTCATCTGAAGAAAAATGCTACTGAAGCCACTGAAATAATTTGTGCTGTATATGGAGAGAACGCTATAAATCATGCTACGAGTAAAAGATGGTATCAAAAATTTCGCCAAGGAGATTTCAGTTTTAAAGATGAACCGCGTGCTGGACGCCCACAAAAGATTGAAATGGACACATTGCAAGCATTGCTGGATATAAACTCTGAGCAAACTGAAAAGGAGCTTGCAGAACAGCTTGGCGTTACACGGCAAGCCATTTCCGTACGTTTATATACAATAGGAAATGTTCAGAAGGAAGACCGATGGGTTCCGCATAAACTGTCCGAAGACAACAAAAATCGACGTGGTGACATTGCACTTACTTTGCTTTCAAAGTTCCGAAAAAAAGATTTTCTGCATAAAATCATTACAGGCAATGAAAAGTGGATTTTTTATAATAACCCTAAGGATAGAAAATCATTGGTTGACCATGGTCTTCGACATCGACGCCAAAGCCCAATGCCAATCCACGCCAAAAAGGTTTTGCTTTGCATCTGGTAGAATTGGAAAGATGTTTTGTATTACGAGTTGTTACAACCTGGTAAAACAATTACAGCAGACCGCCGCCAACAACAATTGACCAATTTGAGTGATGTATTAAAAAAAAGAGGCCATTGACTAGCCAAGGAAGTGAAATGATTCTGCTTTATGACAATGCCCGATCACATGTTGCGAAAGAAATTCAGGACTATATCTTTATGTTAGGCTGGGAACTTGTCCCGCACGCGGCGTATAGCCCAGACATGGCGCGTTCCGATTACTGCCTATTCCGGTCGCTGCAGCATCACTTGGCTAATACACATTTCTTCAGATTTGATGAAGTATTAGGTGCTCAACTTTGCTCTCGCCGTTTTTTTTTAATTTGAAGGTTTATTGTAAAAAAATGGAGATAAAGTTATTACTCAAAGTATTGTCC
>NW_014567110.1:319-597 GCF_001313825.1 Dinoponera quadriceps | reverse complement strand
TACGTTATAATAATATACATAAAATATCTATGAGACTATGTAAGAAAATATAAAGAAACAATAAAATTTTTTATTTTCCAAAAATTAAGTTTACTTTGTTATATATAATTATAAAATAATATGAAAATGTGTAAAACTTATACTACTTTAATCAAGGTAGAATATTTTTAATTTATAGGATTAAATTTTATTTAATAAAAAAAATAAATAATTTATTCACTATATTAACAAAATTTTTTTTTCATTTATCATAAAGCTTTATTTTAAATATTAAATTG
>NW_014567110.1:0-229 GCF_001313825.1 Dinoponera quadriceps | reverse complement strand
AAATGTGGTGGAATCTGCTTCAACGAGGGCTAATTTGTGCGAAAAACGCTAAATTATTGTGAGTATTGGATTGAAACACCCCTAGAAAGAACGAAGAAGCAATCAGAAACATCGAGTTGTATCACGGTGTGTTCTCTATTTATGAATATCTTCCGTATGACATCCGCAACCATGTCAAGTGCTTATACAATGCACCAATAATTTATTCTAATGCAATTATAATGTTCAC
>NW_014567109.1:0-405 GCF_001313825.1 Dinoponera quadriceps | reverse complement strand
AGACATGAACTGACCTCTACGCATCGCGTAAGACTTGTACCGGATGTCTTCGTGGATAATGCGACGAATTGTGCACTTAGAAACTTGGAGATCTTTCGATATTGCCCTTATGAACTTTGAAGAGTCTTCATCAATAATGCCCTGAACTTTCTGCACAAATTGTGTTCTAACTTTATCAGAACGCTTCATGTTTTTTACGCTTGACAACACTTTCCACATTGTCATCAGATGCTTCTAACTCTCGACGAACTTTGTTAACAAAAGATCGGGCGACGAACTTTGTTAACAAAAGTTCGGGCGACTTTCAAAAATCGGGAGATTTTAAGATCGCTTAAGATTCGCGTGTATACCGACGATAACAGCGTGTCTTTTCATTTCCTCAGTTAGCTTATTGTCTTCCATTTC
>NW_014567108.1:0-377 GCF_001313825.1 Dinoponera quadriceps | reverse complement strand
ACTACTGTGAGCGTATATTATTTTCTGAAAAATTTTCTTAGGTCGTGGAAACGTGTGTCCATTCGAGGAATTCACAACTATCATCTCTTCAATATGCATGACTGTTTTTCGTAGGAACTTTTTGCGCAAAAAAGAAATAGGTATCATACCAGTACGGGGATATAAGTTAGTCAACAGACAATCGCGCAAGGCACTAAAGTAGTTATCGTAGTTGGAACGTGAACTTGGACAAGCTATAATTCACGCGGGATAAAGTCAGGAATATCGTCTGATCTAAGGTGTGCTGGTCGAAGTTTATTATATGTAGGTAGCTATTTATATTTCTGGACTTGGTAGCAATAAGTGTTGCCAGGCGCCATCTGACGTTGTCATTGGAA
>NW_014567107.1:0-1029 GCF_001313825.1 Dinoponera quadriceps | reverse complement strand
TACATGTAATTTCTAATTGTTTATAACTTTTATAAATTTGTTTAAACAAATTACATGCTACATAAAATTATGTTTTGTTCTAATAAGGTAATAAAATAATATTATCGAAATTTTCCCACTTTCCTTAAAAAATACACGCAAATGATTTACTAGCAGCGCGCCGCGTCCAGTTCGCGCCGCTGCGTGTCGATGTAAACAAATGAACGTTGTTATTTACCTATTGCGTGTTACCAACTTTTTTTTTACTCATTTATTCGAATTTGAATAAGGAATCGAAATATGTAAACATTATTGTCGTAACTGATTGAGAAGTACATGTAATTTCTAATTGTTTATAACTTTTATGAATTTGTTTAAACAAATTAAATGCTACATAGAACTGTATTTTGTTTTAATAAGATAATGAAATAATATTATCAAAATTTTCCCATTTTCATCAAAAAATACACGCAAATGATTTACTAACAGCGCGCCTCGTCCATTTTTAGATAAATGTTGTTTGCCCCAAGAATCGGTAATTTCAGTAAATATTGTGTGTGTGTGTTTGTGTGAATTCATATTAAAACAGTAGATCTAGTGTGAATGCAAATTGCGACCGGATTTCTAGATTCGGCTCGTTCGAATCGCCTGCGTAAAACCGCAGGGAGAACCCGGAACACAAGATCGAATTCTGGTCTCCAGTGACCTCCTCTCAAATCAAACGGTCGCCAGGTGCGCACAGATAGCATCCATAAAACAACAGCCTACACGATCGGCAAGACCGTCCGCGCTTCGGATCCGCGACCCGAGTTCGTCCCTAACGGAACCGGTATGGGAGCTTATAACGGAGGCTAGGTGGTTCGTGGGGTCACGCCGTGATCAACAGGAAAAATAAAAAATAGACTAGAAGCTTCGATAATATTGTACAGGCTTTATTCGGCTTTTACGACAAGAGGACAAGTAAAATGCGCTCTAAGTTAGCGCCTCACGATATAAGAATTTATCCCGCTTTCGACAACCGAGCCGCGGCGGACTCGCGGTGTCGGCTGG
>NW_014567106.1:0-670 GCF_001313825.1 Dinoponera quadriceps | reverse complement strand
ACTAATAGGCAATATATCCTTAATTGTGATTTTAAAGATACTTACCTAATATTCCAAATATTTCCTTAGCCGTGCTGTAATAACAGTATATCTCATTCAAGGGGCAAAACAATTTCTCCCTACCATTACCATACAAGGCTGCTAGAAAAGCCTCTAGCGTATATCGAACATAACTCATGTACATAAGTAATGTTCGATGAAGTGGTAAAGGATTGGTAATACCAAAGTTTGCCAATAGTGCCAAGCCAATAGTTTACCATCGCCAATAGTGCAAGCATNTCCGACAAATACGCCAATCTGAAACAGAATATATCAACTGTGACAAGCGTATTTCATACGCTGTCGCAATATGTAATTACTTCACATCTATCGTGAAGTATACGACTTGCTCCGTACGTACCGCGATATTACATATACTGGCGAGATTATATGCTATACTCTCCCCAATAAAGCCAGTTAGTAAAGAAGCGCCAAAGAACGTGGAACATCTCTGCCATTCCATGGGTTGTCCAGTGATCGGATAGGCTATCGAGAGATATATTAAACCCAGTACCATCTGGAAGAAATTCCAAAGTAAGGGAAATATTTTAATATTACGGTGACGTTGTTATTAAGTCGAAAATCGCTAACGTAGAGTGATAATAACAGAATATTCCGCCTTGCCGCGTAA
>NW_014567105.1:0-851 GCF_001313825.1 Dinoponera quadriceps | reverse complement strand
GGAGCTTTATACTGCACACCAAAGTGAAATCTTAAAAAATTAAATTATATAAATATCCTGCAATATATGGGTGCGAGATATATTATAGGAGGAGACTATAACGCAAAAAATGTAGATTGGGAGTCCAGATTAACGGCAACAAAAAGTAAAAAACTGAGAGAAACTATAAAAGAAATGGGAAGTAAATATCGCTCCACAGGCAAACCGACTTACTGGCCCACTAACCTAAATAAAATCCTCTTGGACTTCTTTATAACACAGAAGGTTTCACCAAATTTTGTTGACATCAAGGAAAACTATGATCTGGATTCGGACCACTCAGCNAAAAAAAATAGACCGGCATTAACCAATAAAACAACTGATTGCTAGAGTTTTAGATCTGAACTTGAAACTAGGATTAATTTAAAGGTACAATTAAAAACTAAACTACAATGAAGAAGAGAAAGCTGAAAAATTCGTTAACATTGCCCAGACTGTAGTGTGGAATAACAACAAGATTTATCCGTAGAAAGGTAAGGGATAATTATCCCAGAGAGATAAGGGAGCTGGTTAAGGAAAAAAGAAAAGCCGGAAGAAAATGGCAACAAACACGAGATCCTTTTGACAAAAATATACTCAATAGCAAAACGTAGCAATTAAAAAGAAAAATACAAAAATTAAAAGAACAATCAATTAAAGAGTTTGTGATAAATTTAACAGCGGATAATGAAACGGATTACTCACTGTAGAAAGCAACGAAAAATTTCAAAAGACCGATTATTGAAACACTACCAATAAAGGAAAGGGGCGGTAAGCAATAAACGGGCGAGAAGCAATAAACAAAAAGCTAAGACATTTGCTGACCACTTAGC
>NW_014567104.1:0-588 GCF_001313825.1 Dinoponera quadriceps | reverse complement strand
GAAATATTCAGCTTTATTACGTTATTTCCACTTGGCAGCCTCGAGGATTTCAGCCGGCGAGCATCTCTTTCTATTCTACATCAGAAAAAATGAACTAATACAAATTCACGTTTCGGTTTGAATCTTTTCGACCAAATACGCAAGTTCCATGAGAAAAAGTTAAGAAATCCATCTGCTGGCGAAACTTGCGTTTTAGCGTGTTACAGGCAAAATAACGGTAATGTCGGTGAATCTTGCGTTTCTTTAAGTTAAATTGTGAACGGATGCAAACTGGCGAGTGTGATTGAAATATTCAGCTTTATTACGTTATTCCCATTCCGCAGCCTCGAGGATTTCAGCCGGCGAGCGTTTATTTCGATTCTCCATCAGAAAACGTGAGCTGATGGGAGTTCTCGTTTTCGCTAGAATCTTTTCGACCAAATACGCTAGTTCCACGAGAAATGTTAAAAGAAATCAATCTGCGAGCGAAACTTGAGAGTTTGCGATTAATTGGCGGAGTAACGTGGATCTCGAGTGAATCGTGCGTATCTTTATGTTATATCGTTAACGGATGACCATTATTCCAGCATCTAAACCAGTTTGAGAAGA
>NW_014567103.1:446-792 GCF_001313825.1 Dinoponera quadriceps | reverse complement strand
GGGAAGTGGGCCGATTCCTCGCGTCGACCACGGCGCTCAGACCGGTACCTTTTTGTTCAATGTAATCTTCTTATCAGATCAAACGTTAGCAATGCACAATATGGCATCGATGCGACTGACAAGTACTCTAGCGTTCTAATTTCATTTGCGGAACTGGAAATCGAGTTGGGGCGATTGCGCCGCAAGCGCAACAATCTCGCGAGACGCGTAGTCTAGCTGCAGTGCGCCTTCGTGCTTTAGTGAAAGCGAGTATGCGTGCGACCTGCGCTGCGATCCGTGACTGAGACCCGATGAACATCACGACAATATGTTTATTCATTCGTACGTACGGAGACCTGGGTTGTGC
>NW_014567103.1:0-329 GCF_001313825.1 Dinoponera quadriceps | reverse complement strand
TCGCGCAATAGTTTGCATGCAGCGCGTTCTACAGCACGCGAGAAATCCGCCCTCCGACTCCGATCTCGACGACAGCGAAGACGCGAATGAGACCAGCGCCGCCGGCGCTCTCGAGGCGTAAAAAGATCGACACTTGAGATTATGGTTCGCGCGCCAAATATGGAGCTTCTTCTACGTTCTGGAACTGCCCGATCAATTTCTGGTCAATCACAGATTCGCTCACTGTCGCTCGCTGAGAATAAACACGTCCTTCAGTAAGCTATTTTTGTCGATCGAGTCAATTTGTGTGTACCAGTATCGCGAGTGCACGTTTACATGCGGCAAGACGC
>NW_014567102.1:0-959 GCF_001313825.1 Dinoponera quadriceps | reverse complement strand
CGAACCAGGCTGCAATGTGTCGCTTTAATCGGATAGAGATATTTCCTGCGCTGACGTCGTCATCTTTACGCGAAATTATACATCGCCGAATCAATTAACATGCGAACGTTGTCATTATTAAATCACGTTTGCTTTAACGAAGATCAAGAGGAATGAATGGTAAACATTGAGCTCCATGTCGATCTCGTTGCGTAGGGAACGTAAACGAATCAGAAAAACTCAAAGTCGCGTTATTTGTCGCAGTATCTTACCGATGATACTTCCAAACTATTATAATCTTCATGGTGGACACAGTAAAATATAAAGTGCCCGGTAAACTGTCTGCGAGATACTGCAGCTCGCTCAGCTTAAAGTGCGTGAATACGTACACATACTGAAAGTATTGCACGATCATTGTACTCCACACAAGAATGAGTCGACGGACGGTGGCGTATGGCACGTCCGGCCATACGCCGAGAATTCGAAGACCGAGTTTCAGTAACGGATTGATCGTGCTCATAGCCACCATCTGTCAATGATAAGATGTCTCGAGAGTAAAATAGGAAACGAAAGTCGGTACACGCACGGTACTCTCGTGTACAATAAACTGTGAGAATTCCGGCCGGAAATCGAAGTGCACCTCAACGAACGTACTGCTTCTCCACCCCCTGTTGACGGATCAATCGCTATTATGACTTGTGCATGTGACGACGGATCAATTGTTAACATGAACAGTGTAGCATGTTGAAATACAGCTCATTATCTGCACGCACATCTGAATAATGCGTTTTGATTGCGGCAAAAGAAAAGCTACACGTACGACTGTTCAAGTCGTTGTCAGCTCTTTTGTTTTTATTTTGTGGGGTTTATCCTCCGCAAAAATGTTATACTATAGATAAAAAACGAATGATCGTTGCATGTTGTACACGAGGTCCATTAAACGTTTGAACGATTGTCGCATCAGTTATTTTAATAGAACT
>NW_014567101.1:737-1097 GCF_001313825.1 Dinoponera quadriceps | reverse complement strand
ATATGCTGTTCCATTGTTGACCTATTCTTTTGGTATTATAAAATGGTCCAAAACTAATTTACAGAATATAAATATTCAAACTAGAGTTCTCTTTACAAAATTTTGTAAACATCACCCCAAATCTGCTATTGAAAGATTTAATTTACCACGCGAAAATGGTGGTAGGGGTTTTTCAAATCTAGAAATTCTACAACATAATCAAATTGCTTCACTAAAAAATTATTTTCTCAATAGAGCTCGTGATAACACTTCTTTTAATGCTTTGGTTTCAGCGGATAAAGGTTACACACCTTTAAATTTAAGTGATAATGTAATTTCAGATATTGTTGAGCCAAATATACCTGACACTATAGCAAATAT
>NW_014567101.1:0-658 GCF_001313825.1 Dinoponera quadriceps | reverse complement strand
CCTGAGACTGAGGGTTTTATATTTGCAATACAAGATCGTGTTATAAATACAAGAAATTATAAAAAACACATATGCGGTTTACAATCGATCATTGATAAATGTAGGATTTGCGGAACTGAAGGGGAAACCATTGAACACATCATTTCTTCTTGCACCGTTTTGGCTCAAAGCGAATATAAAAAACGTCATGATATATTCGCAAAAATTATACACATGAATTTAGCAGTTAAATTCAATTTATTAAAGGATACACAACCACATTACATTTATAAACCAGAAAGTTGTTTAGAAAATGACAATTACAAATTATATTTTGATCGCACAGTTTTAACTGACATTCACATTCAGCATAACAGACCAGACATTATTATTTTAAATAAACAACAAAAGCAAGCATATCTTTTAGATATAGCTGTTCCAAATTCACACAATATAACACAGACATATAATACAAAAATTAATAAATATTTAGAACTCTCCGTTGCTATGAGAAATCTTTGGTGTTTAGAAAAAATTTCGATTTTACCATTTATAATTTCAGCAACAGGAATAGTACCGCAATCTCTTTTTAAAAATTTAAAAATTTTGGACTTAGAGAACACATTGGTGGTTGAAATTCAAAAAGGTATATTATTATACTCATGTCACATCGTGAGGA
>NW_014567100.1:925-1992 GCF_001313825.1 Dinoponera quadriceps | reverse complement strand
TTTTTTTGACATTAAAAGATCGCCGTCTTCCTCGTCGCACTTACGACATTTGCATATGTTATCTTTGTTAAACTCACGGAAGGAATATAATGAACTTGGTTTTCCCGAACGGTCGGTCGGTCACCCGTCCAAGTGCTGACCGCTGCCCGCGTGGCTTACCTTCGGTGATCGAACGACAACCATTACCGTTTGACGAGTTTTTATTCTGCAATTGTTTACAATAAATCGACAAAAAAAATTGTTTTCTTAATTATCTAGTACTTAAAGCTATGAATTTACATGATACGGGTCTGTGCATGTTTCCGGATACCTGCACGAAAAACAAATCGGTTCGGTCGTTGCTATGGATTTCAAAAAAAAAAAAAAACAAAAAGTGTTGGGGGGCAACGGCACGCGGTGTTCCCAAGCGGTCACCCATCCAAGTACTGACCGCGCCCGACGTTGCTTAACTTCGGTGATCGGACGAGAACCGGTGCTTTTCAACGTGGTATGGCCGTTGCCGTAGTGTTTAGGTGTGATCGTTGGTGTAAAATATATTGTTTTTAACATTCCGATGCACGAATATGAACATCAAAACGCGATGCGATGCGATGCGTTTCGTTTCCGTATGCACTTACCCTCTGACGACCGACGTCGGACCGAACTAACGGGAAATCCCACAACAACCACCACGTCACGCTCTAACGACAAGAGAGACTACTAGAAGACGGGCTGGCGATCTCCCGCGTCGCACATTTTTCGACCGCCGGCGGCGGTGGAAAATCCAGAATTTCACCCCACCCACCGCGCTGCTTGCTCCGACGACGACGAGATTCCCACATTTGGATCGACCGAAATATGTAAGTAATATCAGGAAGTTCCGAGTTTCGAGAGGAGACCTGTGTTTCTATTTACCTATCTATAATAATTATCGTTATAATCATCATATCATTATTATTATTAACATTATTATTTATTACCACTATTATTATTATTATTATTATTTATCGTCCCTCGGATTCGGCGATCTTCGAAAACCCAAGTTGGACCGTTAGACATTCGAACGCGGTGTACGTGGCTGACGAGTT
>NW_014567100.1:345-697 GCF_001313825.1 Dinoponera quadriceps | reverse complement strand
GGGTCCGGACGGCAACGGGACCCGTCATCGACTCGTCCCGTTTCAACTTCCGCCGAAAACGATCGACCTGAACGTCGGAGAGGCGGTTCGCGGCCTCCTGTTGTCGGAATTGTCTCGGTTCGAACACCAGGTCCTTTCTGTGCTTCGACCGTTTCGGAAGCGTTTGGCGACGCGAAGATGTCGTAAAATCGAGAAGGTGGCGCGGTATTCCGGGAAGAGATGGACCAATCTTTCGGCGAACGAAATATGGATTCCCGGAATCGACGCGTCTACCCCGCACCGCCGACGTAAACCGTCGGTCCCGAATCGAAACCGTGACGACCCGGATTTAGGGCTGGTGGTTGGAGGGGCG
>NW_014567100.1:0-266 GCF_001313825.1 Dinoponera quadriceps | reverse complement strand
AGACGAACTTCGCTATCTCCAGGGAAACTTCGGAAACCGAGTTCGGCCAGCTTGATCACACGGTGGCGATGGTGATCGAGGAAAGAGGACGATGCCATCACGCGGGCAACGATTCCGAGGCCTGCAATTTCTTCGACGGCGGACGCGGTGCGCGTTCAGTCTTCCGTCCGCAGTGGCGACTATTTTATAAAGACTTAGAAAAAATTTTTGTTCAATTCTCGATCACGAGGTGCTCGAAGTATACGTGTGTGAGCAAGTGTTTTTTC
>NW_014567099.1:0-795 GCF_001313825.1 Dinoponera quadriceps | reverse complement strand
CTGGGTGTGTACAGCCACCGGCTTCTCCTGGCCTTAAGTGGAGCTGGGTAGGATAGGATAGGGGGAATATTCCTGGTCTTATACTCGTAGGCACTCTGTGTCATGACAAGCGGTGCAGGGACAGAGTAGGGTATAGTGAGGTGTAGAGAGTAGAATGCCGTGTTTGGATTCGCAAGGAATAATAGAAAAAATAGGGGAGGGCCTGTTATTGCCTGTTGTTATTTTATAAGGAGGAGAAGCCACACGCGGGCCTGTGAAATCCTCGGAGACGGGATAACTCGTGTGTTCAGTGACGGTCCAATGATCGACGACTGGCGGCGAGCCGGTGATTTTCGAGTTCTTATGAACGCCGGCAATGCAGGNCGGCAATGCAGGGGGTCCACGCCCTCATATCCTAAAGACGAGCGTCGTTGGGAACATTACAGGCCTGTCGATGGGGAATTTCGCTGGCAACTGAGGGTTCCTTTCCGGGGAAAAAAAGAAATGAAACCTGCCCTTGCTCCTTTCCCTTCGGATGTAGTTACATCGTTTCGGACGCTTCGCGGCGGCTGACGGTCGGCAACGGTGGCTTGCGCAGGTGATCCTCGACGTAAACGCTGGCAACGCCGGAACAACGTACTCCCTGATTCCAAAAGCGACCGTCGTTGGGCATGCCGGGCTTCCTGCGGTTGGGGAAAAAGAATGGGATGTGCGTAAATGAGTAGATCTGCGAAGGAGGAGAGCGGCCACTACTCGGACGACCGAAAGGGCTGGTAGATCAAGCCCCTCCCCGTTCTGGGGCCACCACTACTCTTC
>NW_014567098.1:0-812 GCF_001313825.1 Dinoponera quadriceps | reverse complement strand
TTGGAAATTGCCGGACGCGAGAAACATACGTACGATATATATAATTATAATAATCATTCAAAACTTGCAAATTCGAAATAACTATAAAATCATTATCACAACCATTTCAATTGAATATTCTGCTCTATTTACTTAAAACAATATACACAATTATACATTATTAAACATTACATGTTAACTTAAAGTAACAATTGTCAATAATAAAAGAACACGCGTTATATCTTAAAAGGACTATATTAAATTCATTACAAACTGCGACATATATTATAATGCATGANATATATAAAAATTCTTATTTGTTAACAACCATAGAAACACATGTTATAAAATATTAAATTCACCAACGCCGACAGACATCATCCATTAAAACCCGCACTCCCATCCTTGTATTATAAAAAAAGCAATGAAATTTATTTAACATTAGGGTGCGTCAGGTATTTAAGGACACTCACATATGTGCTTGGCACTTCATAGCAATTGATTTCATTTTTTTAGCTCAAATTAGAAATGGAAGACAATAAGCTAACTCAGGAAATGAAAAGACACTCTGTTATCTTCGCTATACACGCGAATCACAGCGATCATGAAATCTCCTGATTTTTGAAAGTTGCCAGATCTTTTGTTAACAAAGTTCGTCGAGAGTTAAAAGCATCTGATGGCAATGTGGAAAGTGTTGCCAAGCATAAAAAACATGAAGTACGTTCTGATAAAGTTAGAACATCACAGTTTGTGCAAAAAGTTTAGGATTAAGGCATTATTGATGAAGACTTTTCAAAATCCATAAGGGCAATATCGAAAGATCTCCAAGTTTC
>NW_014567097.1:0-1307 GCF_001313825.1 Dinoponera quadriceps | reverse complement strand
ACCACGGACGTGGACGATGTGGCGCGTCGACAACGAACGACCATACGCGGATAGACCTGGCATTATATTTTCAAATGTATATCTGGTGCAAAATTAATACGATCTGCAGCAACTACGTGCGGCGTATTTCAAAGGAATAGATACAATTGAATTCTCTACAGGAAAATTGGTATATAGAATTACCGGTGGTGAGTTGAGATAACGAGATGATAGCGCAGAACGAGAACATTTTGCCTCACGAGGTAGAAACCGACCAGAGATTGTCGTTTCTCGCTCTGACTATACATCCATTGGCAGCTGTCGTGCTCGAAGCTCGATCCGCCGCGTATTCGACGGCGAAGGAGAAACAGCTAGAGGCCCTATTTAATTATATTATTCGCGTACGCACCGTCTCCGAAAGCGCGCGACGAGGGTGGCCCCTCATCGACCGCGGCGGCGAAAACGCTGGCGACCGAAACTGCGACAACGGGGAAAATGAAGAAACAGCTTCACGAAGAGAGGAAATAACGTCGATGTCAGGAGCGATTGGCAAAATGGGAGTAGCAATTATCGTCGCTAAATTTTGACATCACGTTGATGTCTCGCTCTACGAGCGAGAGGTGGATCTGCTGACCGCGGCGAAAAAATTGCTCAGCGGTAATCTTTTTTTGGCTCGAGTGTACAATATAGTCGATAAGAGCGATACACGCAATTTGTCGTGTATTCCTCTCAGTTACTATTTGTGGGAGTACAATCATCTGTTTCTATCAATGAGACTGCTCTTCTACAGATTCGATCGAGAAGTGAATATTCTGCTGAATACTTAGCCGCCGCGATTCTTTTGCAAGCAAATCAATTTCGATTTACTGAAACTCATAATCGCGCGATATCGGTCGCAAGTCGGCTCTTGCTTCCTGCCCAATGTGTTATTATTACGCCAGCGACGTCTCGGAGCACGGTATGAACGCCGGAGAACGACCGTGTAAAATGAAATTTGATTCGGTGGCTATTCGCCGACTTTATTAGAATACGAACGACGGAACCGAACGTTTCAACGAGAAAACGACATTTGGAGATTTGAATCTAAATTCCGAACTAAATATGAATAAAGTTTTACCTTACGACGCCTAAGATTGCGCAGCTGCGTACTTCTTGTACAAGAATATCATCTTCGTGGGCAATATGGTGGAATATTTGCACCAATTCTTCATCGGCATTTCCGAAGCTTTGCACGTGGGTAACAATCGATTGTTAAACAACGCTTTCACCCTTCAGGCGTTTTTTCTGAACAGTATCGTAGCGGCGCTTCAACCGACGAATCTCAGCAC
>NW_014567096.1:0-754 GCF_001313825.1 Dinoponera quadriceps | reverse complement strand
ATCCTATTTTGGCATGCATCATTCAGATTGAGCGAAACGAAACATTGAGGTACTCTATAATTGTTAAATCTAGAACTACTGCACTTAAAAAAAAATATAGAATTCTTCTTTTGAAGTGTACAAAATTTGTTACTTCTTTCTAGTGTATTTCATTCTTTTTTAAATTTCTTTCCGTGTTACTTATTTTTGTGTAGAATGAGAACACTATATCTTCTTTTATATCTTAAATTGTCTCTATTTTTAAATCTATTTAATCTATAAATAAATCTACATTTTCAAAATCCATTTAAAAACCTATTTGTGTTAAGAATAATTGCGAAATATTTTAAAAATCTTTTCTACACTCAAATCTGGATGAGCAGGATGAGCACATTTATAGATATTTAAATAAGGGTATCTCAGAAAAATTATTGGGTCTTAGAAGGGCTAAAGAAGGGTTACATTCTCCGTGATGGAAAAGACGACAAGTTTTCACACAGTCGAAAAGATCACACAATTCTCTCTCCTTCTCTCTCTTTGGTCCGCACCAATAATTGTCATTTGAAATTCGTCTCATATGGGATACTCAGATTTTAATTCAAAGTTAAATCTGAGCTTTTCAGTTAAATCGTATGATATATCCGATATTACATATGTAAACATTATTCAATGGAAAAATTCACATCTACTTCAATTCATTCAATTCTAACTGAATTCAAATCTGAATATCTCATCTGAAACAAGTTTCAAGTAACAACTATTAATACGGGCCTCT
>NW_014567095.1:0-386 GCF_001313825.1 Dinoponera quadriceps | reverse complement strand
ACGGCTACGGATATGCCTACAGCGACTTCGTAAAAAAGCATACCCACTACCACTCACGCAGCGGCGGCAATCTTATTGCCTACTACAATCAGTTTCAGATTATTCTACGAGCATAATTAAGTCTTTTGAAAATGACATTTTAACATTTTATTTTGGCTTACATGCTATTAATAGGGAAGATCTTATTCAAAATCATAATACAGAAATAACAAAAAAATTGTTTGATGTTTGCGACAATTTATTTTTGATTTGCGATAGTACGTACGCCGGACATCAAAAAAGTATTAATAATGAGTATCAGAGAAAATCTTTCTTAGGCCAGAAGAAAGTTCCTCTTTGTAAACCCTTTACTATCTGTACAACTGATGGATACATAGTTGACATGC
>NW_014567094.1:334-601 GCF_001313825.1 Dinoponera quadriceps | reverse complement strand
CATCTACTCGTAATTCTATTATTCAAATCTGCGTATCTCCCACTAGAAATAAACTTCAAGTAACAAATATGAATACATACTTAAAAGCGATAGAGAGTAAAACTTATATTCGCAGAATGGATTAAGCGTAAAGAATTTGAACATCGTAGCAATAGATCGATAATGACAGCGCACATTGCTGTTGAAGTTTAAACAATACCTTGGCAACCAGTTTCGCGACCTTCTAATTCATATTATTATTATTATAGGATTTGATGTGGCCTCAGT
>NW_014567094.1:0-288 GCF_001313825.1 Dinoponera quadriceps | reverse complement strand
ATCATTTATTCGAGAGTCGTTTCTCATTACCGTGGGAGCACACGCGTGGAAAACATGTAATTATGTTTGATAACGTTCGTTACGCGCGCAGTTACTCAATGCGGTGATATTGCTGAATGATCTATTGGAACTATTAACGTACAGTGCCTTCATAACTTCAGAATTATATTATATATTTCTGGGCAACTATATCGCTCAAGGCATAGATGCGAGCGTCGATATTTGTCAGATCATGTGAGTATCATGTTATAAATCTAGGATCGCTGTGTCGTTATTAACATACACGGT
>NW_014567093.1:0-604 GCF_001313825.1 Dinoponera quadriceps | reverse complement strand
CCCGCTTTTTTAAGCGGCAGCGGCTTAGCCTCGGTTAGCTCAGGTTTTAATAAGTTAAACAATCTTTATCGGCGGAATCGCATCCCGCGCGATTCCGCGCCGGAGAGCGTCGTGGTTCTTAGTCGCGCCATCTCGATATTTGCCATTCAGTCGGAGGGGAGCCGGGAGAGGTAATAACCTTGACGAGATGAGTTAACGGTAACAAGGAACAATGCTTTAATATCGATTCGAAATAATACACAGGAAGATGTTCTTCGACCCTACAGCGGTCATGTGAGGCAATCGATCACGCGTGATTTAACAGACAAAGATGTAACATTCTATTCAGCCGGCCTTCTCGCGAACAGGCGGCTTTAATTCTTACCCCGGGAGATTCGGCAACGGATTCTAAGGAAGCGGTTCTTGCATGTTGTTCAGCAAGACATGACTTTAAGCGGCGGATCTATGCCGCTCGATGGCAGCAAAGAAATTTTTCCCGCGTCGCGTTTTAAGCTCCCTTGCCCAGCAACCGTTGTGTAACCGTTCTCTCCGGGTCTCTAGTTGGGCGCCAGCCGAGTCCTTCCCGGCAGTGGTTTCTGCCCCGGTCGGGTCGGTACACTCCTAT
>NW_014567092.1:337-692 GCF_001313825.1 Dinoponera quadriceps | reverse complement strand
ACTCTGTATCCGCGGACCCGGAAAAAGTCTTGGAACATCGCTCCCCTTTAGTCTAATTTATGGTCATCCCAGAGAAGGGGTGGCGCATTGGCCTCCATTCCCACTAACACCCTCTGCCCCCTCAGTGAACAAAGCATCATTTCGAGGTGCCTGAGGAAGTCCTCTATCTTGTCACTGAACTGAAAATAGCACGATGCAACGTGGAAGGAGAAGCCGGGTGCTCGCAATTCCGCACATGCGCAGTGCGCCGTGCTGAGCTGCGAGACAAGCATTATCTGGAATTCGGGGTTACAAGCGACTACTGCGGCCCAAGAACGTTGCGCGCACACGGCAGCCACCCTTATTCCAGTCTCCA
>NW_014567092.1:0-227 GCF_001313825.1 Dinoponera quadriceps | reverse complement strand
CGAACGCCTCATATTCAGCTGTAGCGCCCTAATTCCCGTGGATCTAAACAACGCGGGCAGTGAAGTGCTCCTGGCCGGCACCAGAGGCACGGAAGAATTGACTACCTCTACTGGGGTTTGAGACGAGGTCGCAATCGCGGCATCTACGTTCATCGCGGAGCTGTTGACGGAGCCTATTCTGATTTGCCTCACACGGTCGAGGATTGCCGGTGTGAGCAGCCTATCAC
>NW_014567091.1:0-636 GCF_001313825.1 Dinoponera quadriceps | reverse complement strand
ATCGTGATAGTGACCCCGACGTTCGAGGAACATCGTTGATCGCCTTCACCGTTCCTGCGCGAGAGTAGACCAATCGGTATCGGTGACCCTCTCCACTGACGAGGCTTAATTAACCGGTATAGATAATCGTTTTTACCGTTTCTGCTGTAAACCGGCCGGCAACGGCTATCTTCCCCACCGCAGCTATTTTCGTTCGAGGTTGTGCNGCCGACCAGTTACTCCAAGACAGCGGACCGAACGCGGCCCTAGGCACCAACCAGCCGCTGGACACGCAACCCAACGACACGCCATCCGGACTCCCGGACCAACTAGCGTCTAGGATCATCGCGTCGGCACGTACCCGGACGCACCTAGTCCCCAAGACCGTCGTCTCGTTACTTGGAGCTCCCAATCTCTTTTGTACATAGCCCCATCAATCGCCACTTTGTAAATAGTGTATTGGGAGTACAAATTAGTTCGGTCCGTTTTCAAAAGATGGCTCTGGCTGTTATGAATGTTTCATAGTGAGAGTCGATTTCGTTGATTTCAGAGAAGTCAGACACTTGTCAATAATATTCAGTTTAAATCGCTTTGAGTTTCGTACAAAGCACCTGTTTTGTACTGTTTTGAATATGTCAAATTTTATGTTAACTAAGC
>NW_014567090.1:1009-1226 GCF_001313825.1 Dinoponera quadriceps | reverse complement strand
GCAGTCTGGTTTTCAGCGCGTATCGAGCCGCCGTGTCGCAGCGATCTCCATCGCGCGTGAGGTACGTTGCTACGCCCAGAGCTACGTCGCGCATACGTTTAATAATAGAGAAAAATGAACTTCGTAGATTAATCGGCACTGTTATAACGTTTCATCGTACATTATGCGTCAAAGAACCTGATAAGTGTGAAGACAGAGTGCGCCTGACCGCCGCCGG
>NW_014567090.1:0-906 GCF_001313825.1 Dinoponera quadriceps | reverse complement strand
GTTAGCGCTGCGTATACGGCGAGGTAATATGGTAGGGCACCACTTGGCGGTGGTGTTGTCCCCACCCATTGCGCGCCGTTCGAACGAACGCCTTAAACATAAACTTTTGCACGGAGCACAGAGTCGCTTCTTCGTCCGTCGTCATTTCAGAGATTGAGAGCGAGACTAAATGACACAGCGGCGGCGGTCAACGTGCACAGAACAATCTCTGTCGATTGAGTCGTAAGTCCACCGATTCTCTACGCAACGCGGCACGCACGGCCCGTAACCCGCATTTCCATCCGCGCGAGTTTCCGCCATGTTCCTAAATCAGGTAGAGTTATTATCCGGTTGAGTCGTCCAGGGCCACTCGCAACTCGTCGCACAAGAGCCGGTTCATAACGCCGGACACAAGTTTGGTCGCATCCGCATAGAGCACGTCTCGCAGTGTAGCGGTAAGCCAAACGACTATATCATCGATTTCGTCGCTTTCCATGGCGGTGGCAGAGTCGCTGCCGGACTTGGCGGCACCGAGAATTCATGCACCGTAGGACTCAGCGTCCGAATCGGGTACCGCGTAGTTCACAGCGGCGACAAGAGCACTGGGCGGCAACAATACGAGCGTCACAGTAACTACAAACGCCAGACTGATGCATGCGGTCCTGGCGCGTAAGTCCACGCTCACAAAGCCGGTAGCTACTAAAACGGGGGTAGCGATCGCGCTCAAAGCGACAAAACCACGCAACGGCACGTCCGACACTTTGGACAAGGTGTTGTGCATCGGTGCGCCCAACATCTTAGCATGCGTTATACCATCGGCGGCGTCGACGGCGCTCGCCAGAAGTAAGGCCTGCTCGTTGTCACGTACGCACGAAGCAAATGGTTAGTCGTATAGTCGCGTCAACTGACCGTCGTCCACGAGTTGCC
>NW_014567089.1:0-861 GCF_001313825.1 Dinoponera quadriceps | reverse complement strand
TAGAACGCATGTTTCAAGATATAATTAATGAAAAAGTAGAATTAGAAGATTTTCCAAATTATTATAATATCCCAGAAGCGGAAAGGATAGATTTTCTTGTAGGACATAAAGAAAAAATGTATTTTCCGACAGAAACCTCATGTTCAACAAAAGCACTAACAATCTAACATAAAAAAAGTGCTGTAAAAAAGCATTTAAAACGTAAAACGAGACCAAGACCGTTTGGAGTAAAACAAAAATTTTGGAAAGTTTCATCAATACGACAATGGGAAGTACAAATCAATGAAATTGATAATAGAATTTAGAAATTAAAATGAAATTTATAAATATATATTAAATATATCGTTTTAATGAAGCGTTAATAAAAGAAATAATTATCCACGACATTGCCATCACGATAGGTTTCCTGGACACAAGGAAAAATGTGTCAGGGTTCAAAGCCTTCGAAACATAAATGAAAATATTTAAACTTATACATTATATTGTATTACGGCAAAAAAATACGTAACAAAAAATCTATGCTATCAAAGCAGAATTGAGAAACAAAATTAATTATCAATAGTTGAATCAATAATAGAAAAATAATTTAATCAATAATTAACATTCATTGAAAAAGTTAAATGTTACATCGATATGGAGNGGAGCTGAGCATATTTATAATTCAGAGCAAAGCGGACTTCAATTAGAAATTCATGTCAGTCGTATCTTATCATATAAAACGCAAAAGGTAGAGTCTTTAATAGAAAATATCTCCTACTTATATACTATAGCTATACTACACAACCCTCTTCAGCTGATAAGTTGTTGTCGCTTCTTTTCATAGAAGTCTTATTTCATTAGAAGAAGCTATCGGAACGTTTG
>NW_014567088.1:0-861 GCF_001313825.1 Dinoponera quadriceps | reverse complement strand
TCTATCAGCGTTGGGCATCCCTCCTCCTGTTTACTGCAGCCTGCAAAACTGATGTATTATTTCTATATCAGTCATGGCGATACGTCCATTTTGGAAAATCTCAACTCCCTAGTGTTGGTATCGATACCCCCATTTCTCGTTCTTAAACGCATCTTTATTTCAATGAGTATCTTACTATTCTATCACGTTTCTCCAATACTCTCGAATGAAAATTACTAAAACTAACAACGATTCGTGATGAAATCTAACTGCGTTAGAGGTCCTGTCGTCCGACTCTTAGAGATTTCGATGTGAAACGTCCTATTTTATCATGTTTCACCATTACTCGGCCAAAAAATATTAATTCTATATATTCCAATACATGTTCTCCTATTTACTAAATTTCGATAATTTGCTATTCTGAAATGTTCACCAATACCCTCTAATATATACTAATATATATATAATATTACTATCACAACCAACGGTGCTTGATGAAATCTAATAGTTTTAGGGGTTCTCTCGTTCGACTCTGATAGATCTCGATGAGAAACTTCCTATTCTGTCATACTTCTCCACTACTCTCGAATCATAAGTACTTTTAAAACCAACGGTCCATGATGAAAACCATTTGCGTTAGTGGTCCTGTGCTTCGACACAGATAGTTCTCAACAAGAAACTTTAATCTGTCATGTCTCCCAAATACTCTCGAAAGATAAGTACATTCAAAACCAACGGTGCTTGAAAAATCTAACTGCGTTAGAGGTCCTTTCGTTCGACTCTGACATCTCTCGAAGAGAAACTTCCTATTCTGTCATGTTCCTCCACTACTATCGAATCATAAGTGCTTCCAAAACCGACGGTCCTTGATGAATATTATCT
>NW_014567087.1:0-902 GCF_001313825.1 Dinoponera quadriceps | reverse complement strand
CTTGCCGTATGTTACCTCGCATTGTAATTTCATCGTTTATTTAATATTGTAATTTCACCCGTTTGTTAAATAATATATATCGAAATTGTCAGGTTAATTTTTCCACTTTATTTAATATTCCATCGCGCATTCACTACCCTTTCCCCAATTATTCCGCTCGCGGTCCTATCCCAGGTAAAGGGTTTCAGTACCTAGACCTAAAATAGGACCACCCTGCGTACGCTCGCGTCAGAATAAAGTGACCATTCTGGTCTTTGACCTGCACCGACGGCATACAGGTACGTTTGGGACTCGCGTTTGCGAGTGCGGTCGTTGCGTTTTTTCCAGGACGCAACACTATTACACCTTGATCAATGAGTAAGTACATAGCGTAATTAACATTTGTTCCACTCTACTTCCTATCTTTCCTTTTACTTACTTCCCTCACTACCTCAAACAAGCAATTATCACATTTGCGAATGCGAGTCCCAAACGTACCTGTATGCCGGCGATGCAGGTCATAAAACGGAAGGGTCACTTTACTTTGAAGCGGACGCACACAGGATAGTCCTAATTTAAGTCAAAGTACTAAAATCCTTTACCTGGGATGAGATCACAAGCGAAATAATTGGAGAAAGAGTGGTGAATGCGTGAAGGTTTTAAAATAAAATAAATTATAATTTAACTAACAATCTCGTAGTTTATTGAAATAATAACAGGTTAACAACGTAAGTTACAAAATAAAACGATGAATGAATACGGAGTTTATAATGGAGTATATATTTTATCGGTATAAATGGTACACTTAATCCCGTAAGTGAATATGTATGTATGCGTAAGTGTGCGTATAGGATTTTAAGGGGAAGGTAATGAGTTAAGGGAAAGAGAGTCTAATAAGGGAGTGGAAGAATTAGATAGAGCTG
>NW_014567086.1:945-1148 GCF_001313825.1 Dinoponera quadriceps | reverse complement strand
GCGCACATGCGCCACCCCCATCGCTTTCAGCGATAACAATATCAGTGGCAGAGCTCGCCGGCAACTCCGCCACCCGCCTGTCGCATGATGACGACGAGGAGGGGGCCGGGACGCTACCCCCACTCCCACCGGTTCCGAAGCCTTTGAGAGCGCCGGACTTCCTTTTCTTACTGGAACTGTTCATGTTGCGTATTTTCTTACCC
>NW_014567086.1:0-860 GCF_001313825.1 Dinoponera quadriceps | reverse complement strand
AAGCCTAACGGGCCCGGTCAGCCCAGGGAAGGGAGCTTTTAGGGCGGCTCCCACTCGCCCGTCCCAGGGATCCTTCCTCAGTTGAGCATTTAACGGGCACCACCCCACTCCGGGGTGGAACCACTCAACTTCCGGAACCAGCGCCTTTTAATCCGCACCCGTTCATTCCCCCCCGGAGGGGGTTATTCACGGGTACCCAACCTATCTGTTGAGCGTTCCCCTATCCGCCACCTGGGGACGCGCTCGACCGCAGAGACATAACCGCGCCCCGACTTGGAAACCGGAATGCACGGGAGAGGCGTTCCTACCTCGTCGCCAGAACTCCCGTTCCCCCGACCGTGGGAGTGGTGCCAACACGTTACTTAACACCTCAAGAACCACGGCCGGTGGGCCAGGTACTAGCATCACCGTGTACCCAGCAACCAAGCTGGGCGAGTTTTTTTTTACGTGGACACCCTCAGCCGCCATATTTACGAGTGACCACCCCGAAGACCGGTGGTCCCTCAATGGCCTTGCCCTCCAGAGGGAGCGCATATATCTTTTTCCGGGAGGGGGAGATAAGGTTATTTCCACCCCCCAGACCCACTCGACGAGCATAAGGCTCAAGTCGGTCGGGTTCCTCCTACCACGTAAAAATGGTGGGGCCTGGTGTTCGGCCCCACCTTGAAGAGCTAGTGGTCTCCCCCCACCTCGCGTCCTTGGCCGTCTTCCAGGGGAGGGAAGAGCCCGTGGCTCACCCTCCACCTCGCGTGTTATTCCGCGCAGTGGGAGTGACAGCCCTAGGAGTCGGTCGAAACCTGCCCCGACTGCTACTCCATTCCGGAGTTGTCCGACTCCCAGTCCTGAGTCGGGCTGGGAGT
>NW_014567085.1:336-736 GCF_001313825.1 Dinoponera quadriceps | reverse complement strand
AGATTTTTATATTGACCTTAATAACGCTTTTCA
Source organism: Dinoponera quadriceps (assembly GCF_001313825.1). Lineage (NCBI taxonomy): Eukaryota > Metazoa > Arthropoda > Insecta > Hymenoptera > Formicidae > Dinoponera > Dinoponera quadriceps. The sequence goes on along the minus strand of NW_014567085.1, from coordinate 703 downwards.
AGGTCATTCTAAAGCCCAACAATTACCAAAGTCTGATAGTTTTTAGTTAAACTCTACAATTTTGTATGGAAACATTTTTTTTAACAGATATTTTTTGAATTAATTAGCCGTTCCGGAACTCTTCACAGACTTTGTGTCAACAATTTTTTTGCGGTTACACGTATTGACATTCAATCGTTCAACATAAAAACTGCCTACGCAAATGATATAACGTACAAATATATTCCGTCGTAAAAAAGTTGCTTTAATGAGTTGGCGACACATCTCGTATCCGATGGAAAAATGTTTTACTCCTAAAAATTACAAAATACCAATTCTTTTATTAGGACGTGATGCGTTCTAAAATTTATAAAAAAATGTTGTCAAT
>NW_014567085.1:0-271 GCF_001313825.1 Dinoponera quadriceps | reverse complement strand
ACCTCAAGAGGTAGTGTTGCATTTGCAGTATCGCTGAGAAAACCGGATCAATGTTATTCGTATTCTCGTGCAAACAATTAAGGAATTTCCTGCGTACACACGCGCGAATGCAAAGTGGGTTAAATCAGTCGCTAGATATTACGCATTAAAATAAAAAATCAGCGAGAGAAAAAATGTAAATCGAAACTATTATTTGCGTTTCAAAATGTTACTATAGCTGTTATGAAGCATTGGGAGCGCTGTTTGGCGCTGTCGGATCGACCCATGGCAT
>NW_014567084.1:0-713 GCF_001313825.1 Dinoponera quadriceps | reverse complement strand
TATAATCTCGTCATTGCTACTTTGTATCTAACATATTAAGTACGCAGAAAGTGTGCAGTTTGATCGCCAAGTGATTAAGTTGAGTTATAATAGGATACTGGTCCCATTCTAAAAAAAAAGAGCATTATCAGATACAAGCACGGTAATAAGACTTTGTTTACACATACACTGGTAATGGCATATATACATAATAAATATATTAAACGACGTAACACAATTTTTATACAGAATATTATTACGAATAAAATTTTTCTAGAAAAAACCACGCTTATAATAAGGAATGTAATACTCTGTTACCAAATATGTTAATCTTCAAACATTTTGCACGGAAACATACACGTAAATCTTAACGAAGATATATTTGTATNCTTATATGCATATCTATGAATCTTACCGTATAAAATCGTTATAGGTACTATCGACCAAATTGCCATGTTCTCATTATGAACATTAGACGATGCTGCGAGAATCATGCGCAAGTGATTCAGTACCTTCTCGTCGTATCGATATGTCTCCAATATAAGGTGGTAGTCTTTATCGTGAATTTCTATCGTTATCTTCTCAAAAGAATTTCCTAAGATGTATGAGAGACCAACGCTGAACTGTGTCAACAAAAGGTAGTTGATGAGAACGAGTGTCTGTCCAGTTTGGAGTTGCTCCAATCGATCGTAAATTTTGACGATTATCTGATGACTGTCATAAATGTCAATTAA
>NW_014567083.1:0-720 GCF_001313825.1 Dinoponera quadriceps | reverse complement strand
TATAATCTCGTCATTGCTACTTTGTATCTAACATATTAAGTACGCAGAAGGTGTGCAGTTTGATCGCCAAGTGATTAAGTTGAGTTATAATAGGATAATGGTCCCACTCTAAAAAAAAAGAGCATTGTCAGATACAAGCACGGTAATAAGACTTTGTTTACACATACACTGGTAACGGCATATATACATAATAAATGTATTAAACGACGTAACACAATTTTTATAGAGAATATTATTACGAATAAAATTTTTCTAGAAAAAACCACGCTTTTAATAAGGAATGTAATACTCTGTTATCAAATATGTTAATTTTCCAACATTTTGCACGGAAACGTACACGTAAATCTTAACGAAGATATATTTGTACNAAACGTTCTTATATGCATATCTATGAATCTTACCGTATAAAATCGTTATAGGTACTATCGACCAAATTGCCATGTTCTCATTATGAACATTAGACGATGCTGCGAGAATCATGCGCAAGTGATTCAGTACCTTCTCGTCGTATCGATATGTCTCCAATATAAGGTGGTAGCCTTTATCGTGAATTTCTATCGTTATCTTCTCAAAAGAATTTCCTAAGATGTACAAGAGACCAACGCTGAACTGTGTCAACAAAGGGTAGTTGATGAGAACGAGTGTCTGTCCAGTTTGGAGTTGCTCTAATTGATCGTAAATTTTGACGATTATCTGATGACTGTCATAAATGTCAATTAA
>NW_014567082.1:0-577 GCF_001313825.1 Dinoponera quadriceps | reverse complement strand
CGTATGTAGCAAAATAGCTGACACTAGTAACATTACTTGCGTACTGTAATTTTTTTGTTTTCTTGTTATATTAAAGTAATATTGGATTAATTATTAATTAATTAATACTTTTTTTATTGTTTGTGACTACATATCTTAGAAATACGATTTTTAAATTTAATATAAAATTTGAAGACCCGGTCTCCAATTTAAACATAAATTCAATGTATATTTTTGTAAAAATTATTTTTTTATATTATCAATAAAATAGTGTTTATTGCCAATAAATAAATGTTCTAATCTCTTCAGTAATTTGTTGCAATTTTAGTCTTAAATTTTAAGGGATACGATATTTTACGTACAGGNTTTTAGTCTTAAATTTTAAGGGATACGATATTTTACGTACAGGCAGAAAAAATTAGAAAAAAATTGTTAAAAACATAGATAGTTGACATATTTTTCATGCTCCCTTATTTGATTATCACTTTTGGAATAACAAAAAAGATATTTATCAAGAATGCAACAAAAGAATATCAAAATTCGGAAAAGTACTTATTCTACATAATTAGCCTTTCGACAACTCTGAAAGCGTTTGAGT
>NW_014567081.1:0-359 GCF_001313825.1 Dinoponera quadriceps | reverse complement strand
CGCCGACGGGGCGCGTGTCATAGAATATTTTCATGTTATTACGTTATTTCAACGCAACGAGGTGAAAGAAATCTTTCGGAGAGCAATAATTATGTTTCCACAGTAAAAAAATATAAACAAATGCAAATTCGCATCGCGGTTTGAAATTTTCCGCGCAAATACGTAGTTCCGTGAGAAAACGTCAAAGAATTCATTCCGTGAGCGAAACTTGCTATTCTGCGTACGATAGTCGAAGGAACGTGATTGGAGAGTTAATCTTGCGTTTCTCAATGTAAAGTCGTGAATGGAAGCCAACTCAATTGTGAGATTTAAAATTTTCATGTTATTATTGGGAGTGTGAATAAGTTCTCGCCGTTTCA
>NW_014567080.1:0-435 GCF_001313825.1 Dinoponera quadriceps | reverse complement strand
CTGTTGTTTGAAAATGATAAAAAATATTTTATTCAAAATAATGTCCATTGATATTTATACATTTTTCCCACCCCTCAGGCAGTTTATGAATGCCACGCCAAAAAACATTTCTTCTTTTGAAGCAAACCAACTATAGAGCCATTTTCGTACATTTTCATACGAATTGAAGCGTTGTTTAACGAGAGCGTGTCCCATTGATGCGAATAGATGATAATCGGACGGGGCCAAGTCTGGAGAATAAGCCGCATGCGTTAGTATTTCCCAACTGAACGACTCGATCGTTTCCCTTACCCGTTTTGCTGTGTGCAATGGGGCATTATCATGGAGCAAAATGATTTTGTGTTGCTTTTTTCCATATTGCAGTCATTTTTCACGCGATTTAAATTGATCATTTGCTGTTGATAACGATCAGTGTTAACGGTTTCACCAGGTTTT
>NW_014567079.1:0-587 GCF_001313825.1 Dinoponera quadriceps | reverse complement strand
CCTTAACTGGCCAGAACCACACGACACTCTTGCCTTAACTGGCCGGGCCCTAACGCCACTTAACAAATTGTTAAATTCAAACATTTATAACTCAAAAAGCACTTAACGAAAAAACAGTTTAAGTTTTGTAAAGCTCTCGAGGTAAGCTATAAGAATATGCAGTAAAATGTAGGGAGTTTCGTTAAAAAAAAAAAGTTGACCTTGAAATGACTTTGAAGGACATGGTCAAAATGAAAGTGATCATTTTACTCCCCGTTTGAAACCATACAACTTTNTGGACATTTTCTCCAAAAAGCATTCTAACTGAAGATACTAGGGGGGTCAAATACTTTTGGATGACCCTCTATATTGGATGAATTTGAAGTATCATGCTTAATTGAATCTATCCAAGAATTGGAAACTTTGAAGGTCACCCTTCTTCCGCCATGCGTTAAAAAGATACTTCCCGTCACAGAAACTTATCGTCCATGATAAGTAATCGACGCCGGTAGCTTATCGCTACCCGAAAATTTATCGACATTTGTAACTTACCGACCATACGAAATTTAACTTACCCATTAATGATCTGTTGTTATTGTGTTATCTAC
>NW_014567078.1:322-648 GCF_001313825.1 Dinoponera quadriceps | reverse complement strand
GTGAAAAGTTACTTAAAATTCGCGTCGTTTGGGCGTTAATGGGTTAAAGTAACTCTTGCTCTTTCAAATGTCGTTACGTTTGCTCAAATATCTTTTTTTTTCACCGAGATATGTAACTTTAAATTTTTTTAAAATGCATTAATTTCACAATGACTATTCCAACAAGAGCACAGTAAGAAAACTGTTTCAACACTAAAGCTAAAGAATAAATTGTATATCAATGGAAAGGTTATTAAAAGAGAAAATATAAAGATATATATAACACTAGCATTCATCGCCGCCGCTGAAACATAACCTCAAAAAAGTGATTTTCATCAAAATAACTT
>NW_014567078.1:0-215 GCF_001313825.1 Dinoponera quadriceps | reverse complement strand
TTATATAAAAGGCAGCTGTATAAGTGATTTATGCTAAGATGTCTCGACAGTGTAAAAATCATCCTAATTGTTTTTGTTACATTTGTGAAGATTACATGGTCAGTAGCGAAAAATGTAATATTACTGAGAATATTAAGAAAGTATATTTTTTATATTTTAAATTAACGCAAGCAACGGAAAGAATGTATTTACACCTAATTTGTGTTGTCAAAAGT
>NW_014567077.1:0-780 GCF_001313825.1 Dinoponera quadriceps | reverse complement strand
GCACATTTTTCTGTAATATCTACCCTTAGCATAAAAGTGTTATTATAGGTTTTTGGGGTCGCTGATTACAAATTTGAAGTCAGATTTATACAATTCAAAATGGCGGATCCAATATGGCAAACAAAATTTTAAAAAAGTGTCGTATTCACGTAAAATTCTATATGCAAGGGTTTCTGGGATCGCTGATTATGAATCTGAAGTCAGATTTCCAAAATTCAAAATGGCGGATCCAATATGGCTGACAAAATTTTGGAAGAGTTACATGTTTTGCGAAAAATTTTGTGTACAAAGGTTTTTGGGGTCGCTGATTACGAATCTGAAGTCAGATTTTCAAAATTCAAAATAGCAGATCTAGTATTGCTGTCAAAATTTCGATAAAATATCAGAATTGTACGAAATTTTTCATGCAAGGTTTTTTAAGTCACTGAATATGATTTTTAGAACAAAATCATCAAACGTGAAAAAAATTTTTCCATCATATTCGATTCTCTCTCTTGGCATAACCCAGAACTAACGACGAGGACGTGGGGAGAGATTAGTTCAATTTTTATTTTTTTTTATTTTAAATAAAAAAAAATTTTTTGTATTAAAAAAATTTTTTTTATTTTTTCTTATTTAAAAAATTTTTTTTCATTTTTCTAATTGTTTGGGTAATCATTCTTTTCTATTTGTTATTATAACTATATGTGTTATTACTTACAAAGATTTATGAAAGTTTTCAAAACAATTTGTATTTTCTTGTATACATAAATAAACATTGCACGTCTTGCAATAAAACTT
>NW_014567076.1:0-650 GCF_001313825.1 Dinoponera quadriceps | reverse complement strand
CGTTGCTTTGCGCGTAAGAAGACACGAGCGACGGTAATTTGGGCGTGCGATTAGTCAACAGATTGTTGTTTTGCGCCCGCGTGTCCAACGACGGAACGGTGGTGCCGTTACGTGTCACATATGACTGCGCGGACGAAATGGGGCGCGTCCGCTGCGCGCCATCCTGTCCTTATCAAAAAGCGGCGAATCCATTAGAGCTCGAGTATGACAAATCTCGCCGACGTTGAGGCAATCGCGTCACAACGCCATTGGGGGGATCTTTTTCGCGGCGTTGACGCCCATGTTGATGGACCACCCCGGACAGTCTTCCCAACGAGATTCTGCGGCTCCCATCGCCGCGACAGGCCTTGGATAACCTCGTTCAANCTTTCGCATGATCCCCGGTGTCAGCGCGCACACGCAATAGAGCATGCTCAAGCGAATAGAGGATAGCTTGCGTTCGCGGCATAGCGTCGCGGTTACGCTCAAGTACGACGACGTGCAAGTTTACGCTCTCGACGCCGGAGACCGCTCCGAATCAAGGGTAGGGAAACCACCGTCAATCGGCGCGAGCGTCTGTTACTAAGCGGTTCTGCGTTCTACCAAAGTGTCAACCAGAGCGAGACGATAGAGCGGAAGCGCAACGGCCCGTGCACGTTGACGAGACTCTC
>NW_014567075.1:0-979 GCF_001313825.1 Dinoponera quadriceps | reverse complement strand
GGCCAGATGAGCGTTTTCAAGTACTACGAATATATCGCATCAATAGTACTTTACTATCGTCGACAATATAGCCGGTTATTGTTGTAACATTAATCCCCTTGGTTATCTAAGTTGGTATTTATTAGCCAGATGACATGTCAGTTAATCCTGCCGAGTACTTTCTCTCTCTCTCGCTCATGCGATTATTTTCTTCAAATACTCGTTTTGACACCCGCTCGGTGGATTGAAGAAGGTGGGACATTTGCATTTTTCAGCCATCGTGGCGCGACGTTCCTGTGGGAAAAGCATCGTGAACGCATCGTGCGAATCGTCTGATCATGTCTATTGATTAAATTGTTATTGATTAAATTTAATCGCTAACAAACAAGAAGAACAGCCGAGTCATATCTCCGAAGCGCGTCGCGAATTCGCCTGAGAAAATTTGTTTCTTTAACCCCTTGACATACAATGACATCTGGGAGACGTCATTTATTTCACGTACCATTGTAGACTTTGATGTCTCCGAGACGTCAAGAACTGTCTCCGGTGACGTCGTGTAGTATATTATTAGATTATTCAATTATTTCACTTGTGATTATTCAATTGTTTCACAAGCTTACACATAACTATTCATCGAGCAAAAATAAATAGTATTTTTCGGACGCATCAAATTCTGTTTTATTCGTATGTCAAGGGGTTAATGAACTTTTTACGTTATAAACGACGAAGCGGCCGTTATTAAAATCGACGGAACAGCCCCGTTATGCAATAGTTAAACCATTTAGCAAAGGGGTCGGCAACCTTTTGAGTCGGAAGAGTCAAAAATTACAATTTATAAAATTTCAAGTTTTTAAAGAGCCACAAAATTTTTCTTGCCAACAATAAATAGTTTTGGCATAAATAAAGTTTTTTGATAAAAAAAAAACTATTCTATTTATTCATAAGAAAAATTATCTATTTATTCATAAGAAAAAATATCTATTTATTCATATATAAGTAG
>NW_014567074.1:0-1604 GCF_001313825.1 Dinoponera quadriceps | reverse complement strand
TAATACACACATGTGTTTCTACTTACTTTCTTCAACATTACAGCCATCTAAATCTGTGTTAACATAATTTAACGATATTGATGATGTACAACAAAATTTATTGTGTAAGTGTGTGTTGTCATTTTTGCTATCTAAAATTAACATATAATCACCTTATTATGTTTACGGAGGTAAGTACAAAACATTATTACATTGTATTAACATTTGCATTATACATGCAATTTTGTGACAGCCTTAGTGACATACTTTTATCAAATTCTATATCCCAATGCTTTCTTGTACGACTTGTGATATTATGTGGTTTGTAAGTAGCATCTATAAGCTTATGATAACGTAATATTTTTCTCCGAGGTGCCTCTAATTCACTACTTTCAGAACTGTCTGTCATTTTTAAAATTTATATTACATTATAATAAGGCAATTGCAAGGTTAACCTCTATAAAAATCTAAAACACTGGACAACTGTCTTTCCTCACTGATCGTATTAAGGTTAAAACACCGCCAGAGTAAGTATAGTATAGGTGTAGGTATGTCCACATACGTGTCTGACAGTCCACTATATTACTGTGAATAGTGTCGCATGAATTTTTTCGTGTGCGGGACTTACACTAAGCTATTGCATTGCATCAGATTTTTCTGCGCGTGTATGTAGTGTTTGTTCTTGTAATCAGTATATATTTTCTTTTTTTAGTAAAAGGTAAAGAAATAGAGTTCATTTTCAACATAATTATTGACATAGTGCACTTGTGATGATTTATTTAAAAATTTGGCGAAAGGTTTGACATTTTTTTTAACCTATTTCAGAATGTACGCATACATAAATTTTCTGGACGGCCCGGCCCAGGGCAACAAGTACAGAGTACCAGCGAACAAAATCGATTTCTCTTTTACTGACGCAACATTTGATGAAAATAAAAAATATTTTGCTTATCACAAGGATGGTAACAAATACAAAAGTCAAATAATATTTTTGACTGGTTGGTGTTTCATTATTTGAAATATTATTATTCCCGGTTAGTATGTATACATTAATAAATAAATGTTAATTTTTTTAATTTCAGATACAGAAAAGGTGCTGGATCATCTGATAAATGCTAATAAAAGACAGAGAATCGTTGCAGTATATAAATTAGACACTGCTAGCGAAAATTCAGATGCTAACGATGGAAAAAACTATTTCAAATCCTTCTGTAATTTGATTTGTTTAATTTCATATATTTCTATTTCTAATTTTTTTTATATGCAATATACATACATAAATGGATGTTTTTCAGACACCATCTCGCAAAGAAATGTATGATAAATTGATGTCAATTAAAATAGAAAAGCTGGATATGTCGAAAACCAAGCCGAAGGATGTAACATTAGATAATGGTGCAGATGAGTCGAGCACATTAAAGAAGAAAATTGATGACACGCCAAACAAAAAGGTTACTCATAATCACTTGTGTTTATTATCAATAAAAATAATTAGATAAAATCTTAAACTACTGATAAAATTTAATAAAATACAAAATTTTTTTAAATTTCGGAAAACACACCTAGTTTCATTTGAAAAAATTATTGGTATAAAACCAGCTGATTTGGAGAACATTGTTAATGGT
>NW_014567073.1:0-1022 GCF_001313825.1 Dinoponera quadriceps | reverse complement strand
TTTTTTTTAACTATTATAAAATTGTTTGTCCTATATAGAATGAAAAAATAAAATTAAGTACTATGTAACTGCTCTGTGTATGATAATACATAACAACTTCTAAAATTAATAACAATTTTTACATCAATAAAATGTTTTTCATAATAATTTCATTGACGTTAATATTTTCTTCCATTTCTTCTTTTCTTAGATATGTTCCTCTCCAGCAGTCTCTGAAATTATGAACAAACTTTTAAATAAAAAACAACAAAGCTTTTCTCCAGCACTGAAACAATTTTCCTGCACTCTGTTGTACAATTCTCTCTCTTTGTTGTACAACTCTGTTGTATTACTTCTCTAGTGCTTATAAATACGTTAAGGAAGAATTCCTTCACTCCTTGCCTCATCCTCAAACGATCAGAAGGTGGTTCACAACTGTAGATCTAAGCCCAGGAGTAGGAAAACCTATTCTCGACAGTTTAAAAAATATTATTGATAAAGAAAGAGAGAAAGGAAAAGATTTGCAGTTCGCCTTGCAAGTCGATAAAATGTCAATTAAGAAACAATTGGAATTTCGGAATAATGTATGGCATGGAACAGTGGACATCGAATCTTGGAGTGGAAAAGCACAAGAAAACTCCCAAGCTTCGTATGCATTGGTTTTCATGCTTGTTTGTTTAAACGGCCACTTCAAAACACCTATCGCCTACTATTTTATTAACGGTCTATGCAGTGACTCAAGAGCAAATATTATCAATGAAATTTTAACATCTTTGCATGAAAACGGTATAAGTGATATAAGATCTTTAACATTTGATGGGGCTTCCTCAAACATCACAATGGTACAGAAGCTGGGTGCAAATTTGAGTATGGATGGAAATGACTGTTTTTTTAAACATCCAGTACACAATGAGCCAATCTTCGTAATTCCAGATGCTTGTCATACGTTGAAGCTAATACGAAATACAGTAGCAAAATATCGAATTATTGACAGCGATAATCAGATAATAGATTGGAACTTTATTGTAAAATTAGTGGATTGG
>NW_014567072.1:0-444 GCF_001313825.1 Dinoponera quadriceps | reverse complement strand
CGAGAATACGCCGAATAACGCCGTTCTTTGTAACCGACGACGCCGTTACGATTTGTTCGTGTTCGTGCGTAGTGAGACTGCGTCTGATGTATAAGACGCGTCGGGAGTATCAGTGATACTCGCAAGGCCATAACGAGCCTTATTCTCGTTTTCATTCCGGTCATTCATGTCCCTCGCGGCGCGTGCCGCAATACGTCCCGATAGATAAACGTAGGACATTCCAGTCGATCGACGCCGACGTGCTCCGGCTATCTTGTCGAGTTCGCGTGCGACGCAAGTCCCGCGGCCATGTTGTCTTCTTCGTGAAGGCGACTCGTGCGCCGCCGCCTTGTCTACGGCCTCGTCGGGAAGCTCGGGTGACGACGGTTCGCGGTCATACTGTCTTCTTCATGAAGGCGAAGCGAGCTCCGCCGCCTTCTCTACGGCCTCGTCGGGAACCTCGGG
>NW_014567071.1:0-711 GCF_001313825.1 Dinoponera quadriceps | reverse complement strand
ACCCAAATTTTGTTGCAACCATGCTGACAGATGAAAAAGAAGCTTGGGTGTCATTTAAAAATGTTTGCACTGGTTTTCTGAGAAACCGAAAAATGAAAATTACGTGGTTTTAGTACAAAATATGTTAAAAACTTTTGAAAAGCTTAAGTGCAACATGAGTTTAAAAGTACACTTTTTGCATAGCCATCTCGATTATTTCCCAGAAAACTTGGGAGCAAGTTGTGCTANCTCACCAAGACATGAAAGAAATTGAGAGACGGTATCAGGGCAAATGGAATGAGCAAATGCTAGCTGACTATGTTTGGAGTTTGAAGCGTGATTGCCATAATGCCTGGCATAGAAGAAAAAGTAATAAACGAAGTTTTAATGAAACATCATGGTCAAAACCTAAATGAAAACCTTCCGTTTGTATTTGACTACTTAAATAAATAAAAAAAAAAAAAGAAAAAAGAAAGAAAAAAAAGAAAAGAAATAAAAAAAAGAAGAAAAGAAAAAAAAGAAAAAAGGAGTATAATTGTTATCGTCTCCATGTTGGTGCACTCTGGGCAACGTTTTTACGGCAAAATGGTAACAACATTTTGTAAATTTAGAAAAAAGTCCCTAGGTTCATGGGTTGAGTTCACAGGTTTAGAATTTGTAGCTTTGAGATTTGTGAGTCAACAGCATTTGAAAGAGCAAAACTGACACTTTAAGATCCCTAAGTGCATTTTT
>NW_014567070.1:0-14080 GCF_001313825.1 Dinoponera quadriceps | reverse complement strand
TATATATATATATATATATACATATGGCAGACGTGACACCATCCCCCTTGGATTAAAATGTTGCATGCGCGCTTTGCATTCAACATTTTCCTAATTCTAACCTTATGAATTAAGTCACCTATTTCTATTACTAAGAATTACATGTTCTTATGACGAATTATGGCTAATAAGCGGTATCGTCGTCTTACTGTATTTTGTTAAGATATTTGTTCAATTCGCCGTAGTTTCTGGCGGTACGCAGAGTAATGTATATTGTTTCACGCAATTTTTCACTTACACATTCATTATTCACGTCACTTACGTTTCCCTGGTGCGTTGTCACTTGTAGCGGGATTTCTGCTTCTTCCTTCCTTCCGCACCGTTTGGTGTGCCCCTTGTATTGTAATAGGTGGGTGATTGAACTCTATAAAGCTCCGAAGACGTGCACGTTCCATCTGTATTTCGAATGGAGTGCGTATCCCCTGATGATTGTGTCGATGATCAGCTTGGCGAGTTGGATGATCATTATGATCGTGAGAACTCCCGCACTAGCTGATCCGAACGTAACGAATCTTTTCCAGAGGCGACTTCCTGTGCTTTCGACTATCTTTTCGAGAGATTTATCGTCAAGTATGTTAGAGAGTTGGTTTCCGCTGGTATTGTTCCTCCCATTGCTCCTTGAGCAATGTTGTTCAACATGGAGGGTTTTTCGACCGGGAACATAATATGGTTATGCAGGCGATCCAAGTCATCTGCTGTATATATTCCACTTGTTGCTAAGTGTGCTGAGCTCACGTATTTCCATTGGGGTTTGGAGAGGAGTTGGATCGTAGGAAGGGGAATTGACTCAATAGGACGCATCATTTTATACTATGTGCCTTGTATGCGGTACATGGGAGGTAGGAGTTCATTGCAGTCGCGGATAGTTCCAGCTTTGGTTAAGAATCTGGATCTAGGATATAGGAAGTAGGATTGATTATTGAAACTAACTGGGAGGTCATTGTAGCAACTCTCGGATTGTCTAACCTTACAGGTCACCTGGATGCACTTTATGAGGTAGACGACTTCTCTCGCTGTCATGGCGGAGTAATCGGGCGTTTTCATTAACCGATGTGCCGTCTCATCTGGCACGATGCCTAAAAGTGAGAGGGCGTTCTCGAGAATTTGCTTCTCGAGAGCGCATTTCTGAGTCATAATATCTCTATACATGTGTGTTAACTGGGTTTTAATATGTCTCTCTATGTATATAAACTTGGAATTTACGTATGTGAATATGTCAAGGTTCTCCACGGCCACGTTCGATTTGGTTTTGAACGTGCTACCGCGTTGTATTTCTAATAAGAATAGCTTGGGGTACTCCGTGTGCATGATGCGATATCCACATAGATTGGATTCTTTCATTTTGGTTAATGCAAAGGTCACGTCGGCTGTTGTTACCGTATAATAATTGTGGGTACATTTTCTTGGCCTGGTGTCAGCTTGTGCGCCGTATCATCGTAGAGGATGTCGTATTAATCAAAATCGCAGCTTTTTCTGGGGGATGTTTTTCAGAACGTGATTGCTCCGTCGGCATCGTAACATTTTTGTTCGGTGGCTTTGCAGCGTACTCCGGAGGGCAGGGTGATTTCGTTACTCGCCAATTTGATTGGGATCGTGTAGTCCTTTAAAATCACCTCGATGCTAGCTTGGACGACTACGTTGTCCCACGTGCCGTAGTGATCGGAATAGACAGTTCCTTGGCATTTCCCGTCGTTCTCAAAGGTGCCAGAGAGAATTGCGCTTCTCAGGGATGTCGAATTTCTCTTTAGTTGGTTCAGTATGGTGGTTCCCATTGCCAACGTTTCTGTTTTTTGGATTCTTCTCTAGGTTTCTCTTCAGATATCTTTTTTATGTAGGAACGCTTTTCGTTGGCCACCACGGAGACATGTGAGAACATGCCACATCGATAGATGGAACGATCAATTTCGATGTGGCACTGTATGGCTTCCGTGTAGCTAAATTCGTTGAACTGCATTAATTGCAAATAGATTTCTTCGGATTTTGACTCCATGTCTTCCACCTGGTATTCCGCGATGTTTGTGAGTGAGAGGGTTGTGATGTTTAACCTTTCCCCTCCGCAGTCGTATCCTATTAGGGCATCGATGGGTGTGGCCAAGCAGACGATGTTGAGGGTGAAGATCGCTGATAGGAGGTCCATCTTGTTTGGTTCGTAGCGAGTGAGTGCGTGGAGGATATCTTTGGCGCGTTCTTGTATCCTAAGGAGAATGGGGGTTTCTCCCACTCTTGTCTAATCGCAGTTTATCTTCGTGGACTATTTTGCTACGGTTGTTGCTTAAGTCTAATCTTACGTTCCTATCGCTTAGTTTTTCTAATATTCTATATGGGCCTGTGTATTGGTCGCATAGTTTCCCTTTGGATGGTTCCTTTAGGAGGTATATAACGTCGCCTGTACGGAATTCTTGACAGTTAACTTTTCAATTCGTAATGGAGTTTTGATTTTACCTTAGCCTTGATAAGATTTTCGCGCGCGTTCTCTTGGACGGTTACGAGTTTATTGTGTAGGGACGTCAAATAGTTCGCATAAGTAGTAGGGACGGTGTCCATTATCGGGGGTGCGAAGGTAAGAATTCCGACCATTTTGCCAAATACAAGTTCGTGGGATGTATACTATGTGTTTTCGTGCACGCTGGTATTGTATGAGAATGTGACTAACTTTAGTTGGTCCCATTCTTGTCCTTTGGAAATATTTAATTTCAAATATTCCCATAACACGTGGTGGCTACGCTCGAGGGAACCGTTCGATTGTGGTCTGTATGCGGTGGTCTTGTACATTTCTATGCGGAATTTGTGGACTATTCGTTTCATCAGACTGTTTAGAAAATGTGTTCCTTGGTCCGTGAGGATTTTCGGTTCACCATAAATACAGATATACTCATTTACAAATGCGTCGGCTACGTCAATTGCTGCGACGTTTCTTAGAGAGATCGCGAAGGAGTATTTTGTAAGGAGGTCTTGTATGGTAAGGATGTAGGTGTTACCGGAGCTGGTGGTAGGTAGGGGACCCATAATATCCATAGATATTTTGTCAAAGGCCTGTTTTGGTGTGTCCGTGCTAAGCATTGGCTGTTTGGTTTTTACGCGTTGTTTTTTGAGTTGGCAGTCTTTATAGTGTCGAATGCAATCCTGTATGTCTTTTTTCATATTGGGCCATTGATAAATTTCTTTTAGTTTATGATATGTCTTAGTGACTCCCTTGTGACCGTTAATCGCGGAACTGTGGTACTCGCGTAGGATTCGTTCTCGGTCGTTTTTAGACGGAGTTATTACTTGGTTAATGCAAATGAAAAATGTAGTTGGGATATCGGCTACCGTATTAGTGATTATTTCCTTGACTGTGCTTCAGGCGATGGAGTCTATGTCGCCTTTGCAAAGGGACACTGTTTTAAGACCTAGTTCGATGCAGACGTCTTTTAGTGAGCGTATGACAGCATCTTGCAGCGTCTGTTCTTCCACTGCCTCTGAGGTTTTATCCTTAATTGGGAGGCATATTACTGTATGAATGGTTTTATTTATTTTTACAACACGGGCATGGTCGATAATTGCGTCTCTTAGCGCGGGTAGTTTTCCCAACCGCGAGAGAATTTTTGATCCTTCGTCGCGAGGATCGGAGAGATCGGCGAACACGATGAGGGTGTCCTTTCGGGAGGCGAACTGGTCTTTAATTTCTATTAGGTTACTCGTGAATTCGCATACTTTGTAAAGTTCGTTGACGTTGTCAAAAATGTCTTTGTCCGTGTCGGTAGCATTGTCTTCGTCCGTGCTATCGTCGGATTGGGAGGATGGATCTTCCCGTTGTGAGAATTGTTCTCGTTGCTCTACTGGTGTTTCGAGTTACGGAGAACAAGTGGCAGTAGGTGTTAATACGGGCAAGGCCTGCTGCTGGGGAGTAGAAAAGAGTGATTCGGAGTCGGAGTCTTCTTCTGGTAATTGGGTTATAGAGAGGAGAGGTGAAAGGGACGGATTGCCAGACAAAGCGTCGGTATTTGCGTTATTTTTTCTCATTTTATATATTAAGTCGTATTCGTAGTCTAGTAAGCGTAGCCGCCATTTCATTAAACGCAATGAGGGATCCTTGACCGAGTGTAGCCACACGAGGGGTTTGTGATCGGTGACTAGCTGAAATTTCTTCCCGTAGAGGTAGGGTCTAAAATGATGTACGCAATAGACTATTGCCAATAGTTCTTTCTCAATGGTTGAATAATTTTGTTCGGCCGCGTTTACGAGACGCGTAAGCTATAGGGAGATCTTTCGCTATCGGGCCTTGACTTAAAATGCCCCCTACCGCGAATTCGGATGCGTCGGTGGTAACAATAAAGGGTTCGGAAAAGTTTGGATATTGCAGTAAAAGTTCCGCGTACAATGCGTCTCGTAGTTGTGTAAAGGCCGTTTCTTGGGATTTTTCCCATGAAAATACTACGTCTTTCTTTAATAGTCCCGTAAGGTGTTTTACGATCTTTGAAAAATTCGGTATAAACCTACGATAGTATCCTACAAGGCCCAAAAATTATTTGATGTTCTTCGCGTTGATGGGTCTTGGGAATTCTTTTATTATTTTAGAAGAGTCAGGTTTCACTCTTGTTTCCCCGATTATGTGCCCGAGGTAGGTAACTTCTTTTCTAAGGAATTCGCATTTATCTGACTGCAAGCTTAAGTTAGCGGCACGGAGTCGTTCGGCTAGCTTGTTAAATTTTATATCGTGTTCTCGCAGAGAACTGGCGTACAGGATGATGTCGTCCAGGTATACGAACAATTCGTTACCTTGAAGTCCCGTGAGAACCTGGTCCATAAGGCGCTGGAACGTCGCAGGGGCGTTTTTAGCCCAAACGGCATACAAGTGTATTCATAATGTCCGTGAGGTGTGGAAAAAGCGGTTTCTGCGCGTCTGCCTTATGCATCGGTATCAGGTGGAAGTCCGCAGCGAGATAAAAAACGCTAAAGTATTTTGCACTACCTAATTGGTCTAAAATTTCTACTATATTGGGTAATGGATACGCATTGCCCACAGTTTTTTCATTTAAAGCGCGGTAATCTATTACCATGCGCCACCGCTTGTTACCCTTTGAGTCGGGTTTTTTGGGGACGATCCACAAGGGTGAGTTGTATGGAGAGGTAGAGACTTTTATCACATCGTTCTCGAGTAGTTCTGCGACTTGTTTTCTTATTTCATCCTTGTGGATTGGGGGATAGCGGTATTGCTTGGTATTTATTGGTATGTCATCCGTCGTGGAAATTCTATGTATTATTGCGTTGGTATGTTTTAGTTTGTCATTGGGTAGTCTGAAGAGATCATGATGTTTTTCCACGAGGGATGAAATATGGCCGAATTCTTCTTCGTTTAGGTGATCCAAACGAAGAGTGTTTTTAACTTTTTCTATATGTGTTTTTTCGTCATTTGTTCCGTTGATGCAATAAATTGAAGGACCCTTGAAGGGTTTTATGACTGAACTCTCGGGCCCTAAGGCAGAAGAGTCGGTTGAAGGTTGGCCAGATGGGCCTGAGTTAGTTGGTCGAGATGAAGAGGCTAGCTTTATCTCTTCCATTTCTATTGTGGGGACTGTAATTTTCCTGTCCTCGTCTTTTGTATTTATTATTCCGATGTACGCTTTTCCGCTTCGATTTGTCACGACGGCTTCTCCTAAGCAGATGCCGTCATCGATATCTAGACGAGGGACGTACTTATTGCAAGCGCAGTGTTATTTATCTTTAGAGGAAGTACTGTCCGAGATCTGGCAAGAATGATTCATGTTGTGTAAAAGGAATGGTTATTCCTTGCCAAATTACTGCGCGGTTGTCAAAATCTATACGCGAGGCATTACACAGGAAGTCAGATCCTAAGATTCCTTCCTGGGTAATGGGGAACGAGTTATCTACTACATGCAGTTTCAGCGAGTGTCCCATGTATTCGACGGTCGTTGAGCCTAAGGTCGTTATGTTTCCTTCGGTGATGCCGCAAAGGGTCATCAATTCTTTGGAGTTAATTCGGTGGTGGGGGGAGATATTTCTCTACTTAATTAGATTTGGCGCGACTCCTGTATTTATCATGAAGTCGGTCTCGGTCGCGAGGCCCTGTGTGGTTATCGATACGAACGGTGCGTGCGTGAAATTATTTCGATTCAAGACGGCTATGTAGTTTCGGTGGGTGGTTCAGGGCTGCTCGCGGAGATCGGTTGAATCGTTTGCCTCTTCCCACATTCCTCGACTTCATGGCCCGTGTTTTTGCAATACCGGTACCATCGCTTTGGGCCGTTTGGAGGGCTGGGGTGGGTCCCCTTGTAGGTAGCCGTCTTTTGTTGCGTGTCTTCGTATCATCTGGGAGGTACAGGACTGCGCGGTCGGGTAGGTTCGTCTCGTCGGTTGTTGTGAGAGGTGAAATTGCTGTTATATGTATGATGATAGGATCTGTCGCTCGGTGGTGAATTCCTGTATCCCCATGTTGCGCATGAATTGTTTGGCAGTCTGGCGTAGTTATCATTATATGAAAATTTTATATCCTGTGATGGGCGCGAGGGGGTTGAGTGGGCGAATGGCCCACCGATGGGATGCAAGTCTGCGCGAGGGGGAGGATTCTCGTTGCGGCGTGGCAATTCGGAGCGTCCTCTATCCAACTCTCGTCTTTTAGCCAAGGCTTTTACGCGGGCGAAGGCCTCGAATGGCTTGCTGTAATGGTCTCTATTTAGTTGTAGTCGGAATTCTAGGGGGTCTAGCCCTTCATAAAAGGATCGAGCAGTGAGCGTCTACGTTAACGACCGTGTAATCATCCAACGTCCCGTGCTCTCGGCGTTCTGCATCTAGGATTGACGTCCGGAGGTCTTTGACGCGCGTAATATAATCTAGGATGTGTTCACGGGGCTTCAAAAAGATGGTGCTAAGCTCGCCTCTATACTGGTCTATGGTTTTAGGAGAGCCGAACGCTCCGTTTAATAAATCTAGTAATTCCGTGACGGAATTACTGTGGCAGGGCTCCACGGCGTAATAAGCGCGCCCGCGGAGTTTATTCACGAGCAAGTGTGTCAAGTTATTTTCGGAAAAAGGAGGCACGATATCTCTGGCTCGATGACACGCGCGCGCGAATTGGGACAAGGGGATGTTGTATCCATCAAAATTCGGAACCGACTCTAATGCTTCTCTAAATGAAATACGTGAAAGTTCCCCTCCGTGAGTGGGGATTTGCGGGGGCACCGGAGGAGTGTTCATTTTATAGCGGGAGGCGTTACTCCTCATGGATTCTATGTTGCGCCGTAGGGCAGATAGTTCGCGGACGACGTCGTGGGTTGCGATAACCGATTGATCCAAGGGAGGGTCGCGGGATAAGGTCTCGCGTCTCGACTGTTCATTTTCTCTTTCCTCACGAGAGTTTTTTCTAGTGTCTAAGTCGCGGAGGGTATGTTCACATTCTTTATCTAATTTCTGCTGTTCGGTCTGCATTTCTTCGTAATTAGACTGTATAGCTTTAGCTCTCTCGGCTAACAGGGCCTCCTTTTCTTGTAACTTCGCTCGCAGTAGCTCAATCTCGTCCGCGGTGAGGGGCCTATTGCCCTTGCCGGTTTTACTACGCGTATCCATCACGGAGATTTCTTTTAGCGGTATCCCACCACCAAAATTTTTGATAAGTCCTCGGTCGGCCGCGGCTGCGACAGTACTCGGGCTTTAAAACGGGGGCAGGATTGTTTTTCGGGTCGTCAGGCTGATGTAGCTTGGGATACGTGCTAGCAAGGGGTCCGCGATAGATTTGCTAGAGGCGAAGGGGGAACTTAATTGTTAAGACTTACCGGCGATGATCTCACTGGGATTAATCTAAGGTGATCACCTCGGGTGTGCTGCTCGTGGTGGCTGTCCTTGAGTTCTCAGGCAAATGCTCGGATGTAGTTCCGCCATAGTAGTAGTAAAGCATCTCGGCGCGGATTTGCATGTAACGTTCGCGCCGCGGGTCACTCTCGGGAATGTTCAGGGAGGGGGGAGGGAAGTTCGGATAGTCGATCGTGATCGGCACTAAACGATACGGTATGAATTGTCTTGAAATATAGGATGGTTGAGCGAGTTCGATCAAAGCACTGTCACACGCACAGACGAGAGCGCGAAGTTTCGCATAGAGTCTGCGGAGCTGAACTTTACGCCCGGCGCGGCGTGGTCTGCCCATGAGCACAATCGGGTCTTGTTACGTGAAGGGGAAAGAGATTCAGTGTCAAAAATCCTTGAGTAGGATAAAGAGCACAGGTTGGCTCTAATTCTACCCTCAGAAGGGATCACAGGTCACGGCCCCTGAGTCTTCAAGAACGCTAACAGTGAGCACAGGACGGCTCTATTACTGTAGGCGGTTCGGTGTTTTTTGTGCCCGAGTGAATAACGGATTCAGGGAGTGGGTGCACGGACGACGAGCACAAGACGGCTCTAATATCGCCGACACTTCTCTACTTGAGTGGCCGAGGAATAATAGGATTCCTGTCGGCACAGTTCTCGGTGGTGGATGATGCAACACTCAACGCCATGATTTCGGAATGCACGGGACCACGTGAATTTAAGAGAGTGGGAATAATTAAGATAGGATGTAAATACTCGCGTGGTCTTTACGAAAAGAAAATATATTCTATAAAAATTGTAATAGTTCAGAGTTACAATGTGATACAATCAATATCTCAGCAATCATGTAACACGTGGTTGGTAAAGCGTAATTCTGGCTGGTATTAATTTAATATTGATCGGATATTTCTAACTTGAATATTACAATCGATGTTGTTACAAAGAATATAAAGAATCTAGTATTTCAGCGATTATGTAATACGTGGTTGAAAAGCGTATTTCAGACTGGTATTAATTCAATATATGATCAGATATTTCTAACTCGTATATTATGGTAAATGTTTGTACAATAACCGAAAGAATATAAGAGGGATCTTAATCTAGAAATTAGACTTACGGTTAGACTCTGAGGAGGGATGGAAGTAGGAACACGTGCGCGGCGCGAGCACGTGGCTTTACGACGCGTGTTCTGAGCGAGGTCCGAAAGGGTTGAGAGCGGCGGAAGAACTGACTGTCGGAGGTGCCCGCAGAGACTTCCTTCGGATGCGGGGGCACTGGGTGCGCAATTCGTTCGGCCTCTGGTTTGTGTTTCTCGTACTACGCTATGTGTTGGATATTCGCCTTAAAGTAAGTCGCATAGGTGGCATGGTGTCTCTCCTGGTTTTTCGGGCTTGTTGCTTGGCCTGACTACTTAGTTATACAAACTGCAAGATGGCGATCTCGGCGCCAAGTTCAAAACGTAAAAGGGAAAATCAAAAGATTTGCACGGGTTTTATAGAGTTATATATATATATATGTCAGACGTGACGCTAGTTTCTAAACAGCAATCTCCTGGACGGGGATCTATTGCTCAAGGCGCGTTTCTCCACCGCGCACCTAGATGTCTAAGCTCCCCGCGGACTTCGACGTTCAGCGCAATTCTTCCGCTCATCAGATCCGTAAGGGTTTTCTGTAGCTCTCCTACGCCCGGAAGAGGTATATGGTAGGTTCCCGGCGATTCTATTCGCTTTCCTCTCCACCGAGGACATCCTCGAGTGGAAGTGTATACTGTACGTACTATATCTCGCGGTTCAGTGATTTAAAGATGGAACATGTCTTAACGAGAGAGAGAGAGAGAGAGAGAGAGAATAATTTCTGCAAAACTTCCTTCGCGCTCTATCTGAGCGGTCCCGGTATTTCGTTGCAGCGCTTGTCGTTGCGCTAAGCGCACACGCATATTTCTGGTCCTCCGAACCAGATTCGACGTTGCATCGCCGAGTCAGTCCGCAACAAATGCGATTAATATATTTTGTTTTCTGGTGAAATAAAATGTATTACGATAAATTTAATTAAAGAGGATAAATTAATAAATTATTCAATAATGATATTAAAGCTTTTAAGAATTTTAATTGAGTCAGCATTAAATTGAATTTTTTTTTAGAGAGAGTATATTTAAAAATAGAAATTAAAATGTTTACTGAAATTATGATGTTAGAAATTTTAATATATTCCTTTCGTTACGGGTGCCGACTATAGTCGGCACCCGCGCGACGACCTGTGTGTACGGGTGCCGACTATAATTGGCGTACGCGCGCGAAAATTTGCAAATATATAAATAACTGAATACTCATATACTCATTTTCGTGTTTTTCATATAATACGACAAAAAAGTTGTTACCTAGCTTTTAAAATAATATATATACAAGAGAATCCCAAAGTGGTGTTGAAGACGTTAGTGCGAACATCGAAGACTACCGACGTGCAATATGCACACTTCGCGGCGCGGTGCCCCGTTCAGTGGCGTCACTCCAGCGGCGCGGACTGCCGTAACGAAAGGGATATATTGTTACGTCCTGGATAGTACGCGACACGCGCGGCGAGAGCGGCTCCGCCACGCTAAGTAGCTAAGTAAGCCGAGAGGGAAGATTGCGGAAGGTTATACACGCGGTTCTGAAGTGGGATCGATGGATGTATAGGATTATTAGGGAAAGGCAATAACCAAATAAAGTAAAATAAAAATACAATTTATTATTGGTTTCGCGAAATTTAGATAATTTTCGGTAGAGACGGCAACCGATTTTTCGCTACGATCCGAAGAAATAGAAAGAGATTGACAGCCGGACCGTATTGATGTATGGATATCGGTTCTTGTTGTTATTATTATCTTATAAGGATAAACTTACGATAATATATAGATCACGAGAACGATAGCGTTTTAAAATTTGTCGGGTTAACTCAAGGTGGAATTTTGCTATCGATATGTGTTGTCCAGTTTTCAACTTATATAAACAATAGGCATTCCATACGCATACATCCAATAAATGGAATTTTGCTATCGATATGTGTTGTCCAGTTTTCAACTTATATAAACAATAGGCATTCCATACGCATACATCCAATAAATGAAAAAAATATATTTTTTATGTCATTTGAGATTTTTTCTTTGGGAATGAATGGTGCTTACGATCATGTCAGTTTTGTCTACGGTTCCCATAAAACGATTATAGTCCACGATACACTTTGGTTTTGTGATCATTTCCTTCGTACGATAATGAATTTTTGTGTTAACAAATTCTTCGGCGTGAAAAGTAGACAGCATATGCACCTCCCTTTTGTCATACCATTTCATGGCTAGCAAATATTTAGATGACTAGAAATGAGCCTCGCCTTTATTCAATTCATTATCTATTCTTGGCATACCTTTGTGTCTTTTTTTTCACTGTGCCACAGGCGTTAGTACCATTTTTGTGTAAAAGAATAAACAGAGCTGGACTCGTATACCAGTTGTCGGCATATAGTGTATGGCTTTTATCTAAATATGGTCTTAGTAGCTGTACAACAATATTCCCAGATTTTCCAATATTTTCATTTGCGTTGGTAACATTGGACAGGGATCCGTCGTAAATAATAAAGTCCTGAACAAATCCAGATTGCGTGTCACATAAAACAAAGAATTTAATCCCAAATTTATTCCTTTTTGATGGAATATACTGCTTGAAAGACGATCTGCCTTTATATAAAAGCAAACTTTCGTCGATGCATAAATCTTGGAAGGGATATAATGCATTCCTAAAACTTTCTCTAAGCATATTACAGATTTCGCGAATTTTATATAATCTATCATCATTTGCTTGCATATCATTTGTATTGAAATGTAACATTTTTAGTAAATATAAAAATCGATCTCTAGACATTATTTCGCCAAAAATTCTACTTCTCAAAAGCTCATCATTAGACCAATACTCAAAATGAGATAGTTTCTTGTTCCGCGACATCAACAGCTTTATATAAAGGAAACGATATATTTCAGCAAGAAAAGTGAATCTCTCAGAACGTTATTACTATCTACGCGTTTCTGATAATCATTTGTCGTTTTGACAATGAATTCCACAAAGTTCTCAGAGAAGAACAATTGAAAATAATCTAAAATTGATGCGGAGTAACTAATTGGTGCTTTTATTCCCGAATTTCGTCTCGAAAATTGATAAATTTTGGGTCGGGCCGGTTCGGTAGTCCATGTAATATCCAATATATCTTTTTTTGGGTTTGTCGAATTTTGTTCTTCGGATTCTGAGATGCTTAATATATTCCTTTGAATTCTTTTATACGACGTAATTCTATCGTCTTTTGATTTCGATTTATTATGCCGCTTTGTTTTATTATTTTGACTTTTATTGTTTCTAATCATTTTCTGGAACGGATCAAATCTTTAAAAATATATTGCAATTGGAGAAAAATATAAAAGTTAGAAAAGTAACCAGTTATACCTTTGTGTTGCTGTACGTCTGATATATTGTATATATAAATTTACTATAATTATATCACTTGAGATATGTTTCGTCTCTATCCTCTGACACATCCGACTTACGACTGACTGAATATTATTATCCATTTGAGTCCCAAGGGTCAATGAAAAAAACACTGTCGAAAAATACCGAATATCGCAATAGCGTTTGTCTTCATTGTCTGCGAATAGAGCTAAACGGAGCGATAGCACTTGTCTTAATTTATGGTTCAACTGTTATGGCCGGTGACTATAGTCATCTGTCGTATGTAGCGAGCGTCTTGTGGCCGGCGACTGTAGTCATCCGTCATAGCGAAAGGGTTAAAGCAATATTAATTTTTAAAAGTAAAATATATTTTTTTGATAAGATTTGAATAGAATTTTATAGAAAGTTATTTTTTTATATTACAATTATTGAATATAAAGATTATTTTATAAATTATAAGTATAAAATTTATTATGTTTTTATATTGAACAATCATTATGATATTTTTTATCAAAATATTTTTAAAAATTTTCATAGTTTGTGAAAAGTTTTATACTAACGATATAAAGAAAAAATATAAATATTTTTTAATATTTATAAATAAAACATATTAATTTTATAAGGAAAATATAATGTTTTTAATAAACTTTATAAATTTAGAAGTATAGTGATAAAATCACTAAAAAAGAGTTAGAAGTTCATGTTATATTGGGTGTACAAGTATGATTTTACGGATTTTCTAATCAAAATATGCATTGATTTGAAACATAAAAATCATTTTACTTTAATCAAAGTATGTTCTATCGGAAGCCACAACCTTGGCCCATTTTTCAGGCAATAAACGAATTCCACGCTTGTAGAAGTTTGGTTATTTTGAAGCTCCAGTTATCAAGCCAATTTTTAATTTCTTTATAAGAACTGAACTGCTCTCCAGAAAAGGTCGGTTAACTCCTTGCCATATCGATGAGCTTGGTAAAATCTGGGCCCAAGAGACGTTTCAGCCGTTATCTCTATCAATCGACCACACGAGTCTCACTCGTGACATTCATGTTTGGCGCAGAATTGTTACCAAGAATCTCATTCGTGACATTTATGTTTGACCCGAAATTGTTATCATGAGTCTGACTTGTCAAAATGCGGTAAGGGGTTAATTTTATATGGTGGTCAAATATGGCCGATGTCGATCGATGGGACAAGAGAAGAATGAAAATATGCCAAAAAAAAAGAAATAAAAAATAAAATTTCAGATGTAATAAAAAAAATTATATTCATTCGCAATCTTTTATAGACAAAAAATATATGGGAATCTTGGAATGTTGACTTTCGAATTACATTTCGTCATCATTGATACATACATAAAAAAGTGCAAGGTAATATTATAAAAAAATAATAATTCATTTTATTAAATCAATTAATACATATAATTAAATTGTTTAAAAATCTTACAGAAATAATAATTGATCAAGGGCTGATTGACATAACATGAAAAGGATGGTATAATTTATTCATAAAATTAAATTTCTTTTCTGTATAAAAGAGACAAGAGAGAAAATACATAAGCTTGAATAATTGAGATGGAGATTTCTAAAATAAATAATAACAATTGAGAAAAGATTATAATTAAAAATAAAATTATATTAGAAGCAATTAAACCTGATGAACCTAAAAGGGATAGAAGGAGATGTCCAGCAATTATATTAGTTGTTAGACGAATTGCTAATGTGATGGGACGAATAATAAGACTAATAAATTCAATCACAACTAAAAAAAGCATT
>NW_014567069.1:0-1256 GCF_001313825.1 Dinoponera quadriceps | reverse complement strand
CCAGAAGCTCCGAGAGCTCGGATGGGAGGTTCTATTGCACTCACCGTATAGTCCAGACTTGGCACTAAGCGATTATCACCTTTTCAAGCATTTGCAAAATTTTCTTGATGGTACAAAACTAGCCTCAAGAGAGGCTTGTGAAAATGAGCTGGTCAAGTTTTTTACCAATATGGACGAGGACTTCTTCAATCGCGGAATTATGAAATTGTTTTCAAAATGGACAAAAGTTATCGAACAAAACGGCGCATATTGGATCGAAATCGGATAATCCTAACTATGTTAATCGTCGAAATAAAGCGAAAAAACGCTCAGAACTTTTTACTTCACCTAATATCAGAGATCGCGTTATCCCAGTCAATTTGGCATAAATAGTTTGCGAGACAACCCTCTTTCTATTGGCCAATTCTGACCGCTTCTGGTCGATCGCCTGCTTCAATCTGGTCAGTTGTTGATAATAGAGGTCCGAATTGAATGTTTGGCCCGATGGGAGCAGCTCATAGTGGATGATTGCTTTCCAATCCCACCAAACACACAGCAAAACCTTCTTGGCCGTTAATCCGGGCTTCGCGATCGTTTGGGCCGGCCCACCGCGATTGGGCCACGATCTTTTTCGGCTGTTGTTCTCGTATATTCGTTATTAACATGTTCGCTGCCACATTCCTCGGACATATTTCCTTCTACCAAGCCGCCAGACGTGCTCTCCACTTTATTTATAAGCCAAGGATCCAAATTAACATGCTTATACTACGCATTAAATTGTGCTTGGCAGTGGGCAGGAGATCGGTAATCGATATACGAATATATTTGTAGTTGGTTTGTGAGGTTCATATACCAATTACGAGTATATTCGTAGTTGGCAGCGAATGTATTAATAGCAATGTAGTCAGCATTTTTAAAACAGTCTATTAACACAGGTCACAGGAGAACAAAGAGCAGAGGAAGAAAGAGACAAGGTAAAGAGAAAAGCTGGATGATGTACATTACATGGAACAAGAGGATCTTAGGTAGCAAACAGGTGAATATCATTAAAAAATGAGAAAACAAGGTCAAGCTTATTACCAAAAGAATTATTTATTGAATTATGTTGGCGGAAATTGCATAGAATTAAATATTCAAGAAGCATATCAACTTGTCTCAAGTGGGAACTACTCGTATGGAACTACTAGTATGGTAAATTAATGAAGAATTTTTTAAATGTCAGGTATTATAAATATTAGGTGGTAAACTTAGTTCCTGCGGTTTTTTGTTTAAAAAAC
>NW_014567068.1:0-1892 GCF_001313825.1 Dinoponera quadriceps | reverse complement strand
AAGTGAGAAATCCATTCTTAAATTGAAGAAATACACAAAGTAGTTTTTTTTTCTTAGAAAAATATAACAGCGCTTTTTTTAATTATCACATACAGGACAGGCCGGAATAACTCCCTATTCTGAAAATGTCATATTCTCCAAACAATTCTAAGACCATCTTTTTTTCATTACAAAATGTTGTCCGGTGCTTAATTTTTGAGTTATAAATATAAATACTTACTATTACGTTGAGGTAGGCCGGGGCGACATAATTCACCAACAGACGCGGGCGCTGACGTAGGCCGCCTGATGCGACGTTCTGATCGATGCATACGATGACACTCATGCACATTATATTTAAAATTTACTTTTGTTAATGATTGTGCATAATAGCAAATGAAGTGTACAATTAGTAAGATACGATTATAACGAATGGTTATATAACGAAACCGTTTGAACATGAAATATTCAACTAATCAAATTTTTCTTGATCGGATAAAAAACTCCGAAAATACGAACAAAAAAATGTAGTATTAGTTACGGTTTGAAAAGCAGTAGAAATTCCTACATTTAAAAGTTTTTATTTCTTTGTAAAGATTAATTATTTTAAGAATAACAATTTTTACACAAATTTTTTAACACTTCTCATTCCTTTGTTCCTCTAACCTTAACAAGTCCTTTTTATGACTTTATAACCGGTTCGATCGTGAATAAATATTAAGAATGCCCTTCCCTCCTCGTAACAGACGCAATTAGAAAGAGTAAAGATTGTTGAGAACATTATCTCGCACATGTATCGCTCACTCATCGATCGGTTTCGCTCACTTGTCTTTAATTCACTGTGCCTCCCTAATACCGTGGTTTTGAATGCAAAGCGATAGGTGACGAATGATAAGCTCAATACATCGTCGGATACCTGATATTAGCACCTACGCCTGACGGTGAGTTGTGCCGTTCATGCTCATTTTTTCATAGCCTAAAGTATTTATCTTTATAAATTAAAAACTAAACTTTAGATAACATCTCGTAAGGAGAAAAATCGTCTAGAATTCATTCGGAATATGACAATTCAATGATAGGAAATTCCAGATCGCTCTATATATTTTATCTTACTTATCTTATCTTATGTTTTATATTTTCTCCTTACCGATTGATATAATAATATCTCTTATGCAAGCGTAACGTGTGTGACTAGTCAATTAACATACTTATTTTTGTATACAATAAAACTCAAAGTTTTTATTAAGAAATAGCACACGTTGAACTCATTTATAAAACAGCCAGTAGTAAAGAAACTACGCGTACTGATATCGCTTGCTTGTCGTTTTCCAAAGCGTAGTAATACATGTAAAAAGAGTTACATTTAATAAGCCTAAATAAATATTATATTTTCTTGCTCCATCGCAAACAGTACGAAACTATGTGTTGCTTCGTCGTAAAAGAATACTTTATCATTTCAAAAAAATGGAAATTTAATGCAACATATCACGGAGTATTTATCGGTATTAGCGCATCTACTATGTAGTTCATAATAGTGGCATGATATAGTTAAGGAAATAGCACACATTTTGCTATTTCCACAGAACGCACAGAAAGCTTGCTTTTATACATTCTCTCCTCGTCATTATTTTTCACTGCAAAATGCGTAGAAATTCAATGGTGGATAATACCGTATCGAAGGCATCTTAAATAACATCCGAACCAGCATCCGAGGAGTCAGTTCTGCGATTCATTGCGTAATTTATATAGTTATAAATCACGTTACGTAATGGCATCGGCCGTGAGGTACATTTTTTTCTCGTTCGTCATAATTACGATGCTCACCGAAGGAAAATCACAGTTTAGTCTCGATCTGACGTTTCTACAACAAATGTTCCTGGATTATTTCCTGCCTAAAGATACGGGTATAACGA
>NW_014567067.1:362-606 GCF_001313825.1 Dinoponera quadriceps | reverse complement strand
GCGCACTAATAGGCAATATATCCTTAATTATGATTTTAAAGATACTTACTTAACATTCCAAATATTTCTTTAGTCGTGCTGTAATAACAGTATATCTCAATCAAGGGGCAAAACAATTTCCCCCCACCATTACCATAGCTGCTAGAAAGGCTTCTAGCATATATCGGACATAACTCATGTACATAAGTAATGTTTGATTAAGTGGTAAAGGATTGGTAATACCAAAGTTTTGTATCGCCAATAG
>NW_014567067.1:0-273 GCF_001313825.1 Dinoponera quadriceps | reverse complement strand
GTAATTACTTCACATCTATCGTGAAGTATACGACTTGCTCCGTACGTACCGCGATATTACATATACTGGTGAGATTATACGCTATACTCTCCCCGATAAAGCCAGTTAGTAAAGAAGCGCCGAAGAACATGGAACTTTTCTGCCATGGGTTGTCCAGTGATCAGATAGGCTATCGAGAGATATTTTAAACCCAATAATACCATCTGGAAGAAATTCCAGAATAGGGGAAATATTTTAATATTACGGTGACGTCGTGATTAAGTCGAAGATCGC
>NW_014567066.1:0-1147 GCF_001313825.1 Dinoponera quadriceps | reverse complement strand
TAGGCGAAGTAACGTGAATGTGTAGTGAATCTTGCGTTTCTTTACGTTATATCGTGAAGGAATGCAAACTGTAGAGTGTGATTGAAATGTTCAGCTTTATTACGTTATTTCCATGTGGCAGCCTCGAGGATTTCATGCTGCGAGCTTTTATTTCGATTCTACGTCAGAAAACGTGAACTAATGCAAATTCACGTTTCGGCTTGAAACTTTTGGACCAGATACGCTAGTTTTACGGGAAAAGGTAAAAGAAATCAATCTGCGAGCGAAACTTGCGATTTTGCGAGTAATAGGCGAAGTAACGTGAATGTCGAGTGAATCTTGCGTATCTTTACGTTAAATCGTTAACGGATGACCATTCTTCCAACATCTAAACCAGTTTGAGAAGAAGTCGTGAACGGATGATCATTATTCCCACATTTAAACCAGTTTGAGTAGTATAAAAAAATTTACAGAGGTCGAGAAATCGTTTTTAACTTGATATTCTGTTGATAAAACACGTTTCTATTTTTATTTTCGATTTTTCCATGCTTAACAATTTATTTTTTAATTTTTATCTATCACCATTCGAAAGAGTATTCTCAAAAACATAGGGTACAGTTATTTTAAAAATTTTTTCGTCTTGAGTTCATTGATGTGTATTGATTCAAACTTGAACTTAAAAATTATGTCATTTGGGCCGAAGTAGGTTAAATAAACATCTTGAACCGTATTATATGAACATTACGCAGAGCTCAGAACGAAAAGATGCAATAAGAAATTTTAAAGAAGAAATATATATTTATAAATCAATGTTTGGGAACTAGTTATAACATTGTCATCAAGATTTAATAGGATTGACTACAGTAGCAATATATAATGTTATGGAAATTGATTCACTTCAGTTTGAATTATTCTCAGGTGTTAGGCCGAAAAGAATTTGATCACAAATGCAGCAGCGCAAGTACAATCTATAACTTTATTTTTATATCGTAGTGTGTCGCAAAAATTTGCAATGGTAGAAATGTTCTCGATTCAGATAATTATTTTTAACTATATGTTGCTCTATTTGATTGGATCATCGTCATAATAATATAATAATTCATATCATTCCTCATTCACCGCGGTTCCACTGCACGACAGTGTTTCAGAAAGCTTTTGTACGACACAT
>NW_014567065.1:361-654 GCF_001313825.1 Dinoponera quadriceps | reverse complement strand
TGTTTCCTGAAAAAGAAACGTCCAAAAAAACAAGTTGGAGACATATTTGTAAGAAAAATAATCTTTCCTTCAGATACATTTAACATATTTGTAACGATGAAAATATGGTGATATTATGTTATAAATAAATTAAGCTGGATCACATTTTATGGTGATAATTCGAGAAAAAGAATTAATTGGTAAAAAGTTAATAACAAATAATGTTATACCGTACTACGTACTGTTATACTTGCATTAATACTCAAATAATGATAGTTAATTTTCTGCGAAGGTAAAATTTTATAATAAAATTG
>NW_014567065.1:0-229 GCF_001313825.1 Dinoponera quadriceps | reverse complement strand
TATAATCTTACGATGTCATACACGTTAGCTCAAAGACAGTAGATTTGTGGTAATTTGTAACAATCAATTTATTCTGATTAAAGATTCTATACAATGCCTCATAAATCCTTTATATCATTTTCTCACCGCCTGAGATGTCAAAGTATTTCGGAAGCTCTGCTATAATTTTGTCTATGTGGAAATCGTTATATTTATCTCATTTGTTGTCATTCCTCTTGAGATAAATGTG
>NW_014567064.1:348-580 GCF_001313825.1 Dinoponera quadriceps | reverse complement strand
AATAACACTGATTTTTTGCTTACGCTATAGATTCTCACCTATATTACGCCACGAGGCTTCTATTCCAGGAAACACGAAGCAGATTAATTTCCTTTTATTCAAGCAATTATCAACTTTATATATTGTATTACGTGTTGATTTAGGTCCAACAACAACATATTCTCTATACAAATGACCATCTATGTCTTCAGTATGAAGACGGTGTAAAAGAGCGACATATTCTACATACAGC
>NW_014567064.1:0-284 GCF_001313825.1 Dinoponera quadriceps | reverse complement strand
TTAATATCGTTAAATAATACTCCCTTTGTTTTTTCTCTAACTTTAAGTGCGCAAAGTAAAAACGTAAAATGGACAAACTTACATCATTTAAAAAAGTTTCTACAGCCTGCTCAGTACGACCAGATACAAATACAAGTTTCGACAAACCGTCTGATTCAACCGTTGTTGATTTTATTTTTATGATTCGATTTCAACAGTACGTGACAATTAGCACCACCAAATTAAAAAAAATTGTCACCAACGTAACCACCTTCCCAAGAAGTAGGTTCTGTGACGATCTTTAA
>NW_014567063.1:0-2697 GCF_001313825.1 Dinoponera quadriceps | reverse complement strand
ATCTGTCAGTCTTCTTACGGTGACTTTCATCCAGGTCAATTTGGTCATTAACAACCTGGCCGTCAATAACTAACGCTGTCTCGCCCAGGACCGCTATAATGTCCGGTTTCCTAAGGCCGTGCTCAGTATTGAGCCGTGGCTCCTCATGCACAGCGTACTCCCTCACATTCAGCGCACGTGCGACATATGAAACCACCGCGTCATGTCTCTTAAGTCTTACACCATGCGTTCGGTGACATTGTTGTATTACATGGTTTAATGTCTCCGGCCTGTTACACCCACCACGACAGTATCGCTCCTTCGCCCTACCTCTGGATGTCCGCGATCTAGTGGGTAGAGCGTTGATCCGTAGCTTGCACGACATGACGAAATCTCTACCCGTCAAAAACCGCGTTCCATCACGGATCCAGGTGTTCTGCTGCGGGGTCTTAGCAGACTCTTTAAGCCCGCAACCATCGACACCGGCGTATAGCCGCTTAGCCCACCTATCATTAATACCAGCGAAGGTAGTTATATGCTGCGAACCCTCCAACAACCTATTCTGACATCGCATTACTTCTCTTTGTAGGAACGCATTGGGTGTATCGTGGTCCTCTCGTATTGGAAGCTTATATAGGCGATTCAGTCGTCGCAATGGGGCATTCCATCTTACCGACGGAATTCCTAGTCCGCCATCTCTCACGCTAGCATGTAAGTAGGCATTGGGTGTATCCGACGGGAGACTGACCCACCCGCGCACAGCCTGCCTCAGCATTCGGTCACATCTGCGCAACATGCTCACAGACGTATTCCCGAGCTCCAATTGATGATATAATCGTGGCACCACCATTGTGCGCACTGCAAACAACCGCTGCTGAGGCTTCAGCGGCGCTCTGGTGAGTTTATTCAAGGCATCGGACAGTTGGCCAGACAGATCAATCTTGACTCGTCCTTCAGGTGTAAACGGGATACCTAGATACTTCCATTCGTCGCTACGTTTTAGTGCCGGTAGAACCTTCCCTTCGCAGAGAAAGATGGTGTCCTTGTCTACAACTGTTTTCTTTTCATGTGGCACGTTCCGGAGCGAGACGGTCATACATTTAGTGGCGTTAATGTTTAGACCACAAGAAGATAGGAACCTCGCGGTTCGATTCAGGGCCTGCTGCAATCCAACGGGTGTAGACGCGAACAACAGCAGGTCATCGGCAAATGCCGCAGCGTTCACTGTAACATCGCCGACCCTCGCTCCCACATCCTCCGGTATCTCCCTGAGCAACCGCTCAATGATCATGTTAAAGATAACGGGGGACATCGGATCTCCCTGTTTAACACCGCATCTGGGTCTTATTTGGTCCGACCTCCAGCAGTCGCAACATAGCCTCGTACTACTGTTGGAGTATATATCCGCAATGTACTCGATCATCGGTGCGGGTACTCCCATTACGTGGAGTGTCTCCAAGACAGTACGATGAGCTACCGAGTCGAAAGCTTTAGCTATGTCCAGTGATGCAACGAAAAGTGACTTGTGGCGCTGGTGGTGATAGCGCAGCACCAGATCCAGGAGGAACACATTGTCCGAACAGCCATCAGTCGGTCTAAATGCTCGCTGCCTTTGGTCAAAATCAAGCATTCGGGATAATCTCGAGGCTAAGACTTTATGCATAGTCCGCAATATAACGGAAGACACAGTGATCGGTCTAAAATCCCCAGGCAGCGATGCGTTAGATTTCTTCGGAATCAAAGATGTTACTGACTCTAGGAGATGTCTTGGTGCCTTCCGACACAACATCATTATGTTTAGAATTCTAACAAGTATCCCAAGTGGCACGCTCCTCAATAGTCTCGCTGATAAGCCATCTGGGCCGGCTGAGGTTGTGTTTGCAGGCAGGGAACCTCGTATTTCCTTTGGAGTGATAGGCGCCCAAAGATCCGCCACTATTGGCCTCACTCCAGTGAGACCCGGCGAGGTATCTGTCTCCTCAGTCATCACGGTCCTCCAAAAAGGCTCCATGACTTCCTTCGAAAGAGTCTCCACTCCCGTGATGTCATCCAAAATCATGCGCAGGCATTTACTCCTGTTCTTCCGAAAGAGATCCTGAATGCGCGCATATTCCGCACGCCGCGCTTGCCTCTTACTAAGAGGTCTTTCGGTTTCACGTCCGTCAGATTTACTTTTACGTGTCTTTACTGGGAAAACATCACGGAGATATAGAGTAAGATCATCTAGGATGGCTGTACGATCCTTTATTTTTAATGAGTCGCAGATCCGGGTCAGTCGCCGCGGATTAAAACCATCGCATGACAGAGGGGGTAATCCTCCAATATATTCAATTATTGGTGTACAATAATCTTTTGAGGACGGTACCTGCGCCTCTTCCTCTGCCAAGCGACAGCCCGCCAAGTCCCCTTCGTCTTCCTCGAGAAAGGCCTGGACAATTTGCCGATAGGCATTTTGCTTCCGTTTGCCTTTTATACTCTCAAGGGTTCTATCCGGGAAAGCAAGTATCAGTTCTTGATTCAGGAACCTGACTCCGCGCCTCACCAGCTCAACTTCCTTCCTCGCCAAGAGTCTCGTCTCCTCCTCACTCCAACGTGCCTTAACCGGGACGGTCTTAAGTCTCTCATCAGCCCAGTCAGGATGAGCTCTCCTGTAATGCAGCGATCTGCCAGACTTGGTGCCAAAAACTCTACCACAATCCGGAAATTCGCAGGCGTAGT
>NW_014567062.1:0-862 GCF_001313825.1 Dinoponera quadriceps | reverse complement strand
AAATTGAGGTGACCTTCATGTGACTTTCAAATAATTTTTCAAGGTCAAAATAATGGTACCGTCTTATGGTTCCCTTGCAACCAAACAACATTTGTCTAAAAAATTTTTCTCTGCCGGGCTTGGTTTTCAAATTTTCGACTGGGTCGATTAAAATGGCCCACCTTGTATATACTAATATATAGATGATCGTGGACTGTTTCCAAAATCATAATATTTAATTTTCCATATTGTAACATAGTGCTCAAAGGCTAAAAAGTGGACGAAGAAATTGCAAATCGGTCAGTATTTCACCAAATAATAATAATCTCTTTATTATTAAAATACTTTTTTCTTTTGCCCTCTTACATCATTATATCGTCCATTTTGGAAAAAAAGAACGACTTATCGTTCGTATTCCGGTGCCCATTTTAATGCATATCACAGGAAAAGTTTACCAAATTTATTGGTATTCAAAGGTAATTAAGGAGGTAATTAAAAATTCGTGTAAATCTTCACGTAACCAGTCACAGGTGTGCCTGTCATTAGTACAATAAACAATTAAAATAGTTTTCCTAATTACATATAAAATGCTAGAACAACTTGTCAGCGAAATGCGAGTTGTCAATTGTGATCAAATAATATAGTGGTTTGCCGAAATGAATAGTGTTGTAAAACTTAAAAGAATTCTATTTGAATATTCTTTACATTTTAGAGAGACTATGGAGGATTATACGTGATAATGCAAAGATATATTATTCAGTTGGGAAATTTTGGATTATCACAATACCCAAAGTTGATGTTCTTCATCCGGATGACATGGGAGTAAAGAAATTGTCATAGAAAATAAATTCATCTTATTCGTTGTATAGCATTTTCATTAACG
>NW_014567061.1:0-516 GCF_001313825.1 Dinoponera quadriceps | reverse complement strand
TCTTTACGTTAAATCGTGAACGGATGCAAACTGAAAGTTGTGATTATAATATTCAAATTTATTACGTTATATCCATACGGCAGACCCGAGGATTTCAGGCGGCGAGTGTTTCTTTCGATTCTACAATAGAAAACGTGAACTAGTGCAATTTCACGTTTCGGCTTGAATCTTTTCTGCCAAATACGCTACTTCTTCGAGAAAAAGTAAAAGAAATAAATATGCGCGCGAAACTTGCGAGTTTGCGTGTAATAGGCGAAATAACGTTAATGTCGTGTGAATCTTTCGTTTCTTTACGTTAAATCGTGAAACTATATATACTGAAAAGTGTGATTGAAATATTCAGATTTATTACATTATTTGCAAGCGGCAGCTTTGAGGATTTCAGGCAGTGAGCGTTTCTTTCGATTCTACATCAGAAAACGTGAACGAGTGCAAATTCACATTTCGGCTTGAAACTATTCGTCCATTTACGCTTCTTCTACGAGAAAAGGTAAAAGAAATAAATATGCGGGAGAA
>NW_014567060.1:0-932 GCF_001313825.1 Dinoponera quadriceps | reverse complement strand
GAACTAAGACTTGGGAACTGAGACTGAGCTCGTAGCAAAAGAGTGAGGCTTATATAGGGAAGATTTCAGGAGGGTTGTAAATCAACCGTCATTATTTGAATATTAAAGTAAATAAAACATTAGGTAGTAAAAAGTAACACAAGTAGGTAGAAAGTTGTGTAAAGATATTAACTTCTTTCCAATTAATTTAACATTCAACGTTTCTTCATAAAATATAATTTAGCTGAATTAATAACACCATGTATCATATCATTTTCATTATTACAAAGAAGTTTAATATGTTCTAAAAAAGATGATATTTCATCCGAATGTGCTTGCAATTTATTACCTTCTGCATGTTTTCTCTTGCAAAACATAAACACATGTGTCGCTCCGTAGTCTCCTTAACATCAAGAACTGTCCTATCATGTGGTCATGATGAAACTAAAATTATATTATTAGGACGATTGATCAATTCAAATAGACCAAGATATATTTCATAAAACGATAAATTATAAAGATCATTACCACTACTGCAAGTTTTAGCAATTCTCCATGATTTAAGAATAAAGTTGGAGTTTGTCCTTGTGCAAATGCAATTTGTGATGTCATAGTTCTTTGATCATAACAACTGAGGATAATCCAAAGCAGAGTGCATCATGTCAATTGCTACCTTAGCCAGTCCTTACAATTCTTGATGTTGTGCCTAGTTTCAGACATTGTTTTATCAGGATACAATTCTTGTCAAGTATCTCTTAATACATTTTGTAATTATGAGTTTTCCGCAATATTAGACGGTATACGATGCTTATATATTTATCTCTGTTTCCTAGGTAAAATATTGGAGGTATGTCAACAAAGTTATTCACTGTCTTTTATGAGGTTTGCTTTTAAAATACTGCTATATTACACGTGTCTAGTTTATAGGCAGTTTTGTATTTTTCACGATATTT
>NW_014567059.1:0-641 GCF_001313825.1 Dinoponera quadriceps | reverse complement strand
TCACGGAGCAAGGCAACTCGAAGCCCTAGGGATTTGTTTATAAGCATCAAACCGATAAGCTCCGGGTTGACAAAGCGCCGAGCAGTCTCCGTGGCGAAAACTCCTCGACCGTCTCCCTAGAGGGGACCGCTGCTCATCTGCGCGACGTGCACGTGCCAGATGACCGGTAGAACGAGAACGCGCTGCAGCAGCGCGAAGTCAGAGATTGCGCACACCATGTGCCTGACACTGCCGATGACCCTCTCTTCACGGGTGCAGAAATCGTAGCAGTAGTCAGATTTCTGGCAAACAACAAAATGTCAGGACTGGATCTCATCGAGGTCTCGGTACTGTAGGCCGCCTACAGGGCAATCTCCGGTCAGTTCATTAAGCTTTTCGATGGGTGCCTTCATTGGAGCNCTCGATCTGGAAGGAGAGCTCGCTTAGAGTCTTCCTGGAGAACAAAGACGCGAAGGACCCCAAATCCTACAGGCCGATTTGCCTCCTCTCCGTAATAGGAAAACTCTTCGAGAAGCTTCTTCTGAAGCGATTCAGCCGGACGTCACTCTCGTCGGGGACAATCTCCGATCGGCAGTTCGACTTCACACCCGGGAGGTCGACGGAGGACGCTGTCGTGGAGCTGCGACGGATAGTCTCTGCCT
>NW_014567058.1:0-873 GCF_001313825.1 Dinoponera quadriceps | reverse complement strand
AATTGCGGCTGCAACAGTTGCATCCGTCGCGGAGTCGTCGAGGCCCTTTATTCGTACCTCGACGCTCTTCGAGGGTATAGCGATTTTTACTTTATCGTCGCCCTCGAAGAGTTCCGTCAACTTTCCGGCCAGTTTCTTGGCCTTATCGGAGCTGTCGGGGCCGGGGATCTCTAATAGCATGGCGCCTGTTATACCACGCTTTGGCTTGACGCCACTGATCCCCAGCTCCGACAGCTGGATACCTTCCATTGCTTTCTGCATCACCTGCGCGTATGTTGTTTCGGCGCAGGTGATGCTGACTGCGGCTCTGGTGGGGGGCCGCAGTTTAGGGGCATTCGCCTCGGCTCCCGGAAGTACGGCCTTCTTACCGCCNTATTCGTACCTCGACGCTCTTCGAGGGTATAGCGATTTTTACTTTATCGTCGCCCTCGAAGAGTTCCGTCAACTTTCCGGCCAGTTTCTTGGCCTTATCGGAGCTGTCGGGGCCGGGGATCTCTAATAGCATGGCGCCTGTTATACCACGCTTTGGCTTGACGCCACTGATCCCCAGCTCCGACAGCTGGATACCTTCCATTGCTTTCTGCATCACCTGCGCGTATGTTGTTTCGGCGCAGGTGATGCTGACTGCGGCTCTGGTGGGGGGCCGCAGTTTAGGGGCATTCGCCTCTGCTCCCGGAAGTACGGCCTTCTTACCGCCAGCGTTTTTCGGCGGTCCCCCTGATGCCACCGTTGGCTCTTTTTGGAGTACCGCGACCCCCGAGCTCCGCCCGGAATTTTTGGCGGAAATCTTATCGGCCGCCGGGTCCCCTTGTGATGTCTTCCCTTTCTTTCTCCCCACCACAGCGGCCCACGTCTCACTTTGGGGACGGGGCC
>NW_014567057.1:0-755 GCF_001313825.1 Dinoponera quadriceps | reverse complement strand
GTAAGAACACCCGTAAGCTAGAACATCGCACGACTAGAAGACAAACTGGAAGTGAAGCGGCCGACGGAAGTAAGGACGAACGAGAGCAAGGGCCCCGACGGAACGGCTGGAACGAGGTTCGGAGGGACGGGGAAACCTTCGCCCGGACGGATGGCCGGCGACAGCGGGATGGCCACCTTGCGATAAGAAAGGCGCATGGTCCCGCGACCCAGTCGCAAAGCAGGTAGAGAAGGATCCCGCAGAAAACGCGCCCGGAATTCCTATGGAACTGCTGCGAGCCCAAGTGTTGTCGAATGTCCTCCAGGAGAAAGAACAAGCGTAAACACGCGTCGAGAGAAAGCAACAACGGACGCGAGATCCTGTGAGCACCCTTGAGACCCGTGATCCAGGCAACCGGACCAATCGGGAGCCGTATGGCGCGGCGTAATAGATCCTTGCGCCGGCTGCTTTCAGCGTTACGTGACGAGTCCTGATCTTCATTGTGCAACCCAACTGCAAACCGACTGGACGAGAGAGCGATCGAAGGAGCGTGCGAGCGAAAGCGAGAACCGCCGTGTTCCGGAGACGAAGTCCAGGAGAGGAGAGGCTAGCTGTCGGCGGTGGACGGGTGTGCGAAAACCATGTACGAAGATGGTCCCTGAAGTACCCGACCTGACCTAGAGATGGCGTTAGTTGTTTGAAAAATATCACTGTATTAGAAAGTACTCAATCTATAAAGCATATGTTTCAAGTTTGAAGACGCCACGTTGTTTAGT
>NW_014567056.1:0-369 GCF_001313825.1 Dinoponera quadriceps | reverse complement strand
TACATAATTATACTTACCCTTTTTCCGAGTTTATTAAATTTAATTAAATTAGATCCGACAGTCACCGCCGTCAAATAGCGGAAATATCATTACGCAGACTGACCACCAAATTTTAAGCAAAATAAATATCTCTTTAAGGAACAGCTTTAAAAGCTCCGTGACTTATCAACGTGCGAATATATTACACTGCAGGTGCCCGGTCGCAAACACCTAACACTGCATCCCTCTTATATCGTGGTTTAGTTCCCGTAACCCACGAAGCGAACCTGAGAGGTGCACGGTCCCAGCGCCTGACACCGCACGCAATAACACACACACAGACTACGTAAGCGGCGCGTCGAATTGTTTCACCGATACTGACCTAATTTA
>NW_014567055.1:0-640 GCF_001313825.1 Dinoponera quadriceps | reverse complement strand
TATAATTTGTTCTTTACAACCATACAAGTAATAGTAGTTAATATGTGTAAAGGATTATATTTGAATGTTTGGAAAAATATATAAATATTTATGTATGTACATCAAGCAAAAACTATTGTTTAGGCTAGATTTTGAGGATAGATTTTATTTCTCGAATTGTATGAACTTTAGCAAAAAATTCCTTAGAATAAAATAGTCTTATAATTAGTCAGGGAATCCTCTCTGCATATTGTCAGAATTTTTTGAGACACTTTTGAAAAATTGTATTTTCCTAATTTTCAGAAAATCAAAAAATTGTTATAGAAAATTTTTGAAAAATTTGAGAGTGTTTCTCGACTCATTCCAAGACATTTTTGTTCTTAAGAATTTTTCGCCAAAGTGTATAGATTTCTAAAAAAATAATCGTCAATTTGTAANATTTTCCTAATTTTCAGAAAATCAAAAAATTGTTATAGAAAATTTTTGAAAAATTTGAGAGTGTTTCTCGACTCATTCCAAGACATTTTTGTTCTTAAGAATTTTTCGCCAAAGTGTATAGATTTCTAAAAAAATAATCGTCAATTTGTAAAACAAAGTTTCTCAATTAGGCCGCGATTTTGCTTCATAAAAAAATTTTCAAGGCACATCTGACCATACCAAA
>NW_014567054.1:0-1200 GCF_001313825.1 Dinoponera quadriceps | reverse complement strand
CGGTCAGTTGACGCGACTATACGACTAACCATTCGCTTCGTGCGTACGTAACAACGAGCAGGCCTTACTTCTGGCAAGCGCCGTCGACGCCGCCGATGGTATAACGCATGTTGAGATGTTTGGCGCACCGATGCACAACACCTTGTTCAAAGTGTCGGACGTGCCGTTGCGTGGTTTTGTCGCTTTGAGCACGATCGCTGCCACCGTTTTAGTAGCTACCGGCTTTGTGAGCGTGGACTTACGCGCCAGGACCGCATGCATCAGTCTGGCGTTTGTAGTTACTGTGACGCTCGTACTGTTGCCGCCCAGTGCTCTTGTCGCCGCTGTGAACTACGCGGTACCCGATTCGGACGCTGAGTTCTACGGTGCATGAATTCTCGGTGCCGCCAAGTCCGGCAGCGCCTCTGCCACCGCCATGGAAAGCGACGAAATCGATGATATGGTCGTTTGGCTTACCGCTACACTGCGAGACGTGCTCTATGCGGATGCGACCAAACTTGTGTCCGGCGTTATGAGCCAGCTCTTGTGCGACGAGTTGCGAGTGTCCCTGGACGACTCAACCGGATAATAACTCTACCTGATTTAGGAACACGGCGGAAACTCACGCGGATGGAAATGCGGGTTACGGGCCGTGCGTGCCGCGTTGCGTAGAGAATCGGTGGACTTACGACTCAATCGACAGAAATTGTTCTGTGCACGTTGACCGCCGCCGCTGTGTCATTCAGTCTCGCTCTCAATCTCTGAAATGACGACGGACGGAGAAGCGACTCTGTGCTCCGTGCATAAGTTTATGTTTGAGGCGTTCGTTCGAACGGCGCGCAATGGGTGGGGACAACACCACCGCCAAGTGGTGCCCTACCATGTTACCTCGCCGTATACGCAGCGCTAACGGCGACGCGAACGACAACTCTCGGCTCGACTGGTTGACACACATTGTCACGAATTTGCACATGTTCACCGCCGGCGGCGGTCAGGCGCACTCTGTCTTCACACTTATCAGGTTCTTTGACGCATAATGTACGATGAAACGTTATAACAGTGCCGATTGATCTACGAAGTTCATTTTTCTCTATTATTAAACGCATGCGCGACGCCACGTAGCTCTGGGCGTAGCAACGTACCTCACGCGCGACGGAGATCGCTGCGACACAGCGGCTCGATACGCGCTGAAAACCAGACTGCGAGTTGGCCACGAATGTC
>NW_014567053.1:404-784 GCF_001313825.1 Dinoponera quadriceps | reverse complement strand
TAAACCGTATTTAATGACACTTGCATCTTGACTCACTCGCTCACCCATACATATACTCGTTCGCTTTAAAGGACGCCTGGAAATCCGGCAAGCTACGCTGGGACCACCGGGTAGCACATCGAAGTACCGAGCACGGTCAGCCAGACCACCGTACGACCACCCCACCAGCGAAAGGCTACCGACCGGCAGGGTCCGGGTCACAAGCGAATCGGCCGCGCGCAAGAGCCCAGAACAATCAGTCGACGGTGTCGTCCATTGCTCGAGCGAGCTCTACTCTCCGCCAATTACGAGCGCTTTCTCCGTCGCGCCGCGTTTCGCTACTACGACCTGGAGCAGCGTCTCGACTCATTGCGCGAAACGCTGGACCAGGCACGCCGCAA
>NW_014567053.1:0-299 GCF_001313825.1 Dinoponera quadriceps | reverse complement strand
CTTGGTTGTTACTCGAGATCGAACTGCGGGCTCACGGGGATACTAACGCACTGGTTCTAGCCGACGGCGCGTGGATGTGGCAGACCGCCGAGTCCTGGCTTCTATTGCGTGCAGCGAGTACGCGCGCGCCTGTTTCTACAGATCGTACGTGCGATGCGCCAAATCTCACTAGCGGCTGAGACGACTGGACGCGGAAGCCGCCGTAAACGACGACCTTACGAAAAACGGTGCCTCCACCGCGAACGAGGACTGAGGAAACCGAGCTCAAAACTGGAGCGAGAGAAACATGGCGCGAGTTG
>NW_014567052.1:0-354 GCF_001313825.1 Dinoponera quadriceps | reverse complement strand
CGAGAAAAGTTAAAAGAAATCACTCCTCTGGCGAAGCTTGCGTGTTTGCGTGTAATTTGCGAAGTAACGTGAATATCGAGTGAATCTTGCGTTTCTTTACATGAAATCATGAACGGATACAAACTGCAAAGTGTGATTGAAATATTCTGCTTTATTACGTTATTTCCATGCGGCGGCTTCGCAGATTTCAGGCGGCGAGCGTTTCTTTCGATTCTACACCAGAAAACGTGAACTAAAGCTAATTCACGTTTCGGCTTGTATCTTTTCGACTACATACGCTAGTTCCGTGAGAAAAGGTATAAAACATCCATCAGCAGACGAAACTTGCGGGTTTGGGTGTAATAGGCGAAGTAA
>NW_014567051.1:0-1476 GCF_001313825.1 Dinoponera quadriceps | reverse complement strand
AATGATTAGAGGCCTTGGGGCCGAAACGACCTCAATCTATTCTCAAACTAAATGGGTGAGATCTCTGAGTTTCTTGAACCTTGAATTCACGAATATCTCGGATCAGAGAGCTAAGTGGGCCATTTTTGGTAAGCAGAACTGGCGCTGTGGTATGAATCAAACGCAGAGTTAAGGCGCCTAACTCGACGCTCATGAGAACACCATGAAAGACGTTGGTTGCTTAAAACAGCAGGACGGTGGCCATGGAAGTCGGAATTCGCTAAGGAGTGTGTAACAACTCACCTGCCGAAGCAATTAGCCCTGAAAATGGATGGCGCTGAAGCGTCGAGCCTATTCTCTGCCGTCAGCGGCAAATGGGACGGGGGTGTAACAACCCCCGTCACGAAGCCCTAACGAGAAGGAGGGTCGCGGCGGTGTGCGCAGAAGAGTCTGGACGCAAGCCTGCCTGGAGCCGCCACCGGTGCAGATTTCGATGGTAGTAGCAAATGCTCTAGCAAGGCCCTGAAGGACTGACGTGAAGAAGGGTTTCGTGTGAACAGTCGTTGCACACAAGTCAATCGATCCTTAAGCTCTAGGGGAAACCCTATGACGGCGTAATGCTCAATACTCGCACACTATTGAACATGGCACACGTCCGTCGGGCGAAAGGGAGTCCGGTTCCTATTCCGGAATCCGGCAGCAGAACAGCATATTATTCGGGCCCTCATAAGAGTGTTCGTCGGGGTAACCCAAAATGACCTGGAAACGCCGTCGGGAGATTCGGGAAGAGGTTTCTTTTCTGTATAAGCGTTCGAGTTCCCTGGAAACCTTTAGCAAGGAGATAATAAAGTTTAGACGCGAAGAGCACCGCAGTTGCGGCGGTGTTCGGATCTTTCCCTCGGTCCTTGAAAATTCAGGACAGGGCCACATGGAGGTGTCGCGCCGGTTCGTACCCATATCCGCAGTAGGTCTCCAAGGTGAAGAGCCTTTAGTCGATAGACTACGAGTAATGTAGGTATGGGAAGTCGGCAAATTGGATCCGTAATTTCGGAATAAGGATTGGCTCTGAGGAGCAGGGCGTGTCGGGCTTGGTCGAGAAGCGGGTCTAGCTGACGTGCAGGGCCTGGGCAAGGTGAACGTCCAGGGATCCGAGCTCGGCCCCGTACCTTGGCCTCCCGCGGATCTTCCTTATTGCAAAGCTTCCGTGGCGGCGTGAGCCGTCGTGGTCGTTCTCTTCGGCCGCCATTCAACGCTCAGCTCAGAATTGGCACAGACTAGGGGAATCCGACTTTCTAATTAAAACAAAGCATTGCATTGGCGCTCGCGGATGTTGGTGCAGTATGATTTCTGCCCAGTGCTCTGAATGTCAACATGAGGAAATTCTAGCAAGCACTGGTAAACGGCGGGAGTAACTACGACTCTCTTGCGTGCTCAACCGGCTGGTGTTATGAGAGCCTTGCGGCTCGCTGCGCACATATTGACTAACGTCCACAGTCT
>NW_014567050.1:0-662 GCF_001313825.1 Dinoponera quadriceps | reverse complement strand
GGTACACCATCGGTATTACATCGGAGACGACGACAGCAAAACTTTTAAAGCAATTGTGGACATGCAATCCTATAGCAAGGACATCGCAGTTAAAAAATACGAGGGCATCGGACATGTGCATAAAAGAATGAGCTCTAGTTTACGGAACTTGAAGAAGAAAAGCAATTTAAGAGAGGGGTTCTAACAAATAAATTGATTACAAAGCTTTCGAATTACTANAAAATTTGACATCAGGTACACCATCGGTATTACATCGGAGACGACGACAGCAAAACTTTTAAAGCAATTGTGGACATGCAATCCTATAGCAAGGACATCGCAGTTAAAAAATACGAGGACATCGGACATGTGCATAAAAGAATGAGCTCTAGTTTACGGAACTTGAAGAAGAAAAGCAATTTAAGAGAGGGGTTCTAACAAATAAATTGATTACAAAGCTTTCGAATTACTACGGATTTGCAATTAGAAAAAATTGTAATACTGCTGAAAGTATGAAACGTGCAATAAATGCTACTCTGAAGCATTTATGTTCAACAAATGAGGAACCGCAGCATGATTTATGTCCCGTTGGCGCTAAAAGCTGGTGCAGATTTCGACGTGCGTAGGCTGAAAATTCGTTAAATATTTTTGTTCAAGACTCGCCGCTTTCTGCAGAACGTATA
>NW_014567049.1:0-995 GCF_001313825.1 Dinoponera quadriceps | reverse complement strand
GATACGACCGCGACGATTCCTAAGGTCGACAATTACCGGTGATATAATTCGGCATATCGTGTATGGGCCGTTGTAGCGTGGTGACAACTTTGCGTTTACTGCGCAAGCTTTATTCGAGAGCGTGTGTTCGCGTTTCCATACTTGTTCCCTGGTTCGCAGTCTCCACGGTCGTCGGCGCAAGTTATAAAACCGTTCCTGTTTCTGGTATGCCCGGGTGAGGTTTACGCGGACTAGCTCGAAGACTTCTTGGAGGTTTTTCCGGTTTACTTCGGGTGGTGGCGGTGCGGCGCCCGGTCGCTGGTTGTCGTACGGTGTGCGTAGTTCTCGCCCGTAATTTAAATATGCGGGCGTGTACCCGGTTGACTCTTGCATGGCCGTGTTGAGCGCGAACTGGATCGCCGGAACCGCCTCGTCCCACCTGCGCTGGTTCCGCCCGGTATATTGAGCGATCATGGTCTTGATCGTCCAGTTGGCGCGTTAGACCGAGTTGCATTAAGGCGTGTATACCGGTGTAGTGCGATGTCGTATCCCGAATGCTTGCAGCAAGGTGGATAGCTACCTTGATCGTAATTGTCGCCCGTTGTCGGAGATGACGACCTCTGGACAACCATGACGGTAGATG
The DNA here is from genome assembly GCF_001313825.1 of Dinoponera quadriceps. NCBI lineage: Eukaryota > Metazoa > Arthropoda > Insecta > Hymenoptera > Formicidae > Dinoponera > Dinoponera quadriceps. The sequence continues at coordinate 373 of NW_014567049.1, read as the reverse complement.
ATTCGTTGGGCGACCTGGGTGACCACGGCCGGAGCGGTGGCCCGGCGTAGCGGGCATAGTTCGACCCACTTCGTGAAGCGATATTGCAGGAGCTATGCATGGCCGCTGGAGGACCTTGGTAGGGGTCCGACAAGGTAGATTGCCACTTGTGCCCAGGGGGCCTTGACGGCTGTGGCTCGCATGAGTCCGGCAGGTCGGCGTTGAACGGCCATGTGCGCGAGGCAGTTGAGACACGCGCGGACATAGCAGGCTGTGTCGCGGAACATCCCCGGCCAGTAGTATCGTTTCGCTACGCGACTAATCGTTTTGGCTATCCCCAGGTGGCCCGCGGTGGGGACATCGTGTAGTTGGTGGAGAATTTGGTCTCGCTGGG
>NW_014567048.1:0-1130 GCF_001313825.1 Dinoponera quadriceps | reverse complement strand
AAAGATTAACATTTATTTATTAATGTATACATACTAACCGGGAATAATCATATTTCAAATAATGAAACACCAACCAGTCAAGAATATTATTTGACTTTATTGTATTTGTTACCATCCTTGTGATAAGTAAAATATTTTTTATTTTCATCAAATGTTGCGTCAGTAAAAGAGAAATCGATTTTGTTCGCTGGTACTCTGTACTTGTTGCCCTGGGCCGGGCCGTCCAGAAATTTTATGTATGCGTACATTCTGAAATAGGTTAAAAAAAAATGTCAAACCTTTCGCCAAATTTTTTAATAAATCATCACAAGTGCACTATGTCAATAATTATGTTGAAAATGAACTCTATTTCTTTACCTTTTACTAAAAAAAGAAAATATATACTGATTACAAGAACAAACACTACATACACGCGCAGAAAAATCTGATGCAATGCAATAGCTTAGTGTAAGTCCCGCACACGAAAAAAATTCATGCGACACTATTCACAGTAGTATAGTGGACTGTCAGACACGTATGTGGACGTACCTACACCTACACCTATACTATACTTACTCTGGCGGTATTTTAACCTGAATATGATCAGTGAGGAAAGACAGTGAGTCCAGTGTTTTAGATTTTTACGGAGGTTAACTTTGCAATTGCCTTATTATTATTTAATATAAATTTTTAAAATGACACACAGTTCTGAAAGTAGTGAATTAGAGGCACCTCGGAGAAAAGTATTACGTTATCATAAGCTTATAGATGCTACCTACAAACCACATGATGTCACAAGTCGTACAAGAATTGGGATATAGAATTTGGTAAAAGTAAGTCACTAAGGCTGTCACAAAATTGCATGTATAATGCAAATGATAATACAATGTAATAATGTTTCGTACTTACCTCCGTAAGCATGATAACGTGATTATATGTTAATTTCAGATAGCAAAAATGACAGCACACACTTACACAATAAATCTTGTTGTACATCATCAATATCGTTAAATTATGTTAACACAAATTCAGATGGCTGTAATGTTGAAGAAAGTAAATAGAAACACATGTGTGTATTAGCTATATGAATAACAATCATTTTCAATAAAAATATTTGTAGTTGTAACAATATTCCTGTCAAAAATATTTTA
>NW_014567047.1:247-1027 GCF_001313825.1 Dinoponera quadriceps | reverse complement strand
CAACTGACGCAAATGGTTTTCTACACTTGTGTTGGACATATTAAGTGTCGTAGCAATCTCTCGTACTGTTTGCGATGATTTTTGTCGACGGTATTCTTTATTACAGCTGAATCAGTCTCTGCTGGACGACCAGAACGGGCGCGTCACTAACATCAAAATCTCCAGAACGGAATTTGGCAAATCATTTTTGACACATACGTTCTATTAAAGCATCGTCCACATACACATTATAAATCTTTTTATGAACTTCCGCAGCTCGTTTGCCTTTTTTGAAATAAAAAAGTAAAATATGGCCAAAATGGACGTTTTTTCTTCCATATTTGCAACCGTGCAGTACGCACAATACTCTGGTATTAACCGGCGTATGTTTACAAATAGGTTAGATGGAACGTCGCTTTTCAGCTGCGCAAGCGCGTTGTGCGATAGCGCTGTGAAAAAGAGATAGTAGAATGAGTAAACCTACTCCGATTAAAAAACCGAACGAACTTATTTGCCAACCAAATATCAAGATTGATATTGATAGGGGCAAAGCTTATTATGATACATATACTGCTACCATGCAGTTCTACTGACGCGGAAATGGACTGTTTTTTTTTTACTCGCGACTAGTTTTTTATGGTTTATTTGCCAATAAGTCGATATAGGCTGTCACCGCAGTTCTCGTCCGCGTCGGTTGTGGGACTTCGCTCCCGCATTCGCGCGGCAGCGGCTAGCTCAGTTTTTAATTGTCTAATAGCGAGTCGAATCCCTCCGTGTGGTAAAGCGTCATGGTTCTTATAA
>NW_014567047.1:0-222 GCF_001313825.1 Dinoponera quadriceps | reverse complement strand
AGAAGCTGGAAGAGATAATAACTTAGAAACCGGTTTAACATTTAAATAACAATACTTTAATTCGTTTCAATTCCAAATTGAAGTAATGTCTAAATAACTTTAATAAGTGATTCACAAGAGAAATAAAATGATAATACTCACGAATCAAATAAAGGAAAAAAAGAAAAGAGGAACGCCGAATTTTCAACGACCGGGAATCGTCTACCTACGGGAAGTTTTTCT
>NW_014567046.1:0-425 GCF_001313825.1 Dinoponera quadriceps | reverse complement strand
TTGGGTGAAGATATTAACGCGAAAAACACAAAATGGGGATCAAGGATAACAACTCTAAAAGGTAAAGAACTATTGGAAACAGGTTTGGAAATGAAATGCCACTTTCACTCAAGCGGCAAACCCACCTATTGGCCAACAGACATCAGACTAGTTCCAGATACCATTGACTTTTTTGTCTTAAAAGGAACAGCTGGCAATTTTATTCAGGTGGATCAGTGATATGATGTAACACCGGATCACTCACCGATTATATTAACAAAGTGAGACACTGATACAAAGGAGTAACCAGATAAGAATAACCAATAACAGAACGAACTGGGAGGGATTTAGTAAAAAGTTAGAAAATCTCACTGAGCTAAGCGTTCAAATTAAAACCCCAAAGCAATTGCAGAAGGAGATAGATCTCTTGATTAACAACATATAGA
>NW_014567045.1:0-1115 GCF_001313825.1 Dinoponera quadriceps | reverse complement strand
AAAATTTAATTTTCTTGTTTACTTTAACTGTACGTAAGTATATGTCCGCTACTTTATATGCAAGGTAAGGCGAAAGTTTGGGTATCCTGAAATATTTCGAGAACTGCGCATTTTAACAAAAAATGGTTCAGACAAAAATTTTAGGATTTTGAGGGCGGAGCTCAATGATGATTTAGACTTTGATCTTGAAGTTAAATTTGAAAGTTGTTTAAAGATCAACTTGTTTTTTTTAAGTGGAACCCCTCAGATTTTATTGTAAATTATTATAGCCTTTCTTGAAATCTTTGCAAATTATTATAACGAAATATTTTTGTATTAAGTACTTTTCGAGTTATATTGCTTGAAACTTGCTACATGCTTGTAACATCGCTGGAATTAGCGTTATCAAAGGTAGATATGAGGACCCCACGGTTCGTTAGTGCCACAGTATTTTCTGACCCCAAACTCTCTCTACTGTATGTAAGTACGTGTGTATATGTGTGATCGTGTGTGCTTGTGTGTGTGTGTATCAGCAGAGATAAAGACCCCATAGGGTTCTTAATCTCAGAAAAGGCTATAATATTATGCAATAAAATCTGGGAGGTTCCCTTTAAAAAAAATAAGTAGTCCTTCAAATGATTTTCAAATTTGACCTCAAGATCAAAGTCAAAGCCACCATTGAGTTCCGCACTTAAAATCTTAAAACTTTTGTCTCATCCATTTTTTTGCTAAAATGTGCTGTTCTCAAAATATTTCAAGGTTTCCATTCTTTTGTCTTACCCTGTATATTCGTGATTATAATCACACAAAAAAATCGTAAATAATTTTTAAATCACCATGACTTATAATTCTGGTGCATCTTGTTAATTATATTATTCTGTTGCACGTTGAATTCAGAGTACAAGAATGACAGATAAAGCATTTCATGAAAACTGGTATCAATTTTGATCACCAATAAAACGCACCTTCATGTTAATGATTCTAAGCAATAAATTAAAATGTAAACTTACCACGTGCGAAAAGTTAAATCTCGCTTTGCCATCATTAATGACGGTAAGATTACAATGTTACTTATATTATGCTTGTTTGTTGTCCTACTTACATTACTACTGAGATGTGATAAGTCAGTTTTTCCT
>NW_014567044.1:0-1074 GCF_001313825.1 Dinoponera quadriceps | reverse complement strand
AGTTCTTTCAACGTTTTCCACATTACTGTAGCATCACTTTTATTATAATTTATCCTATTCTCATAATATTCTCTTTTTTTTCTAATTAATCTAACTACATTGTTTCTTCGAATTTTATATTGCACACAAGCCTACTCTGGATTCACATACAACACATTTGTGTAAACCTTATCCCTTCTTGTCGCAGCTTCTCTTATTTCCTCTGAATACCATTTTTTCCCCTCCCATACTTTTGGAATCTTATAATCTTTCCATGGCGCAACAATATCCAACGTATCTACTATATTATCAACAAATATTTGTTCCCTCAGATTGATTTCCATTTCATGATTTTTCTTTATCTTATCTCCTAATATTCTGATAAATTCATCTATATTAAATTCCTTGTAATTTCTAGCTCTGAATTCTCTATATTTATTGCAATTTTTAGTCATTTTCATTTCTACTTTTAACCACTAATGATCCGTAATTTTAGGCTCATGGATTACCTAAACTTTTACTTTACTATTGGCAAATAATATATCTATAATCGTCTTACTGTCTTTCGTAATTCTCGTCGGCTCCGAGACATATTGCATCATACCCAAGCTCTGCATCATCGTGTTTAAATTTTTTGTGTAAAACGATTCTACCGAAAAATCTATATTAAAGTCTCCTATAACTATACACTCTCCTTTTATTATTAATTCTTCCACTATATCTTCTAAAAACCTTATAAAATCACCATGCGACGCGCTGGGTGAGTGATATAATAATAGTATTATTCCAGTATATACTTTTTCTTTCACTTCAATCGCAACACACCAACAATATGATATTAACTTTTTCGCCAACATTAATTCATATTTAATATCATTCCTCATAAAACAACGCCTCCTGTACTTCTATTTTCCGCATTACACCTAAACATGTTATAACCCGGTTCATTAATTTCCCTATCCTCAATTTTTTCAGTCAATCTTGATTCCGATAGTGCTACAAATGCAGGGTTTTTCATCCTCATAACCTGATAATGTATCTCATCTTTATGTGCAATTAGACTTTGTGCATTTGTGTATAGTAATATTTCCTCTT
>NW_014567043.1:898-1208 GCF_001313825.1 Dinoponera quadriceps | reverse complement strand
TCGGAGTAACATTTAATGCTGCAGACAATTCTTGGAGCATTTGAGTAGAATTTTCGTCCAATAATGTCTGCAAATCTGTGTATTCAAACATTTTCGTTTGGCCTGAGCGTTCTTTATCATTGACATCAAAATCACCAATTTTAAGTCGCTGAAACCATACTTGGCATGTTCTTTCCAATGAAGCATAATTGCCATAAGCTTCGAAAAGCAATTTATGAGCTGCAGCTGCAGTTTTTTTCAAGTCAAAGTAATGAAGCAGCACATGTCGAAAAAACAACTTATCGCGTTCCATATTTAATCAAAAGAAAAA
>NW_014567043.1:0-769 GCF_001313825.1 Dinoponera quadriceps | reverse complement strand
TAATAGTAATATGAGGGAGAAATGTCTGGTGAATACGGCGGGTGAGGCAGAATCTCCCAGTTCACTCTTTCTAGATAATTCTTGACCGATCCATGCACATGTGTTCTGATGTTGTCATGCTGTAAAATTTTCTTGTCATGTCTATTCTCCTATTCCAGACGTTTTTTCTTCAGAGTTCGGTACGAACATATTAATTGTAATCGGTACCGCTTACCAGTGATAGTTTAAGACGGTTGCAATAGCTAATACACCACACTCTTCATATCCCACCAGATACACAACATAACTTTGCTGCGATAGATGTTATGCATCAATGCCAAAGGTGTGTACGCAGCTTTAAAACGTAGTACATGTCATTTGACATAAGTGCAAATAACTATTATTTTTATCGCAATGAAAATGTCGAATATTGTACCGGAGAAACTCCAATTGAAGGAAGTTNAAAAAAAAAAATAATGAAATAAAACTGTTTTCTGTTCGACATACATCTTCGTCATGTAATGCTTCCAATTATATAACTTCAAATTTTATCAGTGGCTTTTCATGCTTTTTATCATCCAAATGAAAATCATTTCTTATAAATTTTTTAAACTACTTTTCACACATGCTTACCGATAGAGCATGTTCTTTGTAAGCTTCCACGGGCAAACAATGATTTTTACTTCCACTTTTTTTTTAGAAAACGTAATGAAGTATGACTCCCCTCAAATGGAATTTTTTCAGTACAAAATTCGACATTTTCAATGCAATAAAAATAATAGTTGTTAAC
>NW_014567042.1:0-678 GCF_001313825.1 Dinoponera quadriceps | reverse complement strand
AGAGGAAGAGTGGAGCTGTGTGGTGAAGAGAGGCCGAGACAGGGGGGTGAGAACACCGACAACTGTCGGTGCGGAATCCCCACGCCCGGTGCTACAAGGGGAAATAGGAGGGGTTGCCAAAGGCGATTCCGCCAAAGGCCCCCCTTCTGAGAAGGGAAGCGATACCCTGCACGGCGGGACCGGGAAATCCGGCTTTGTCGGCTCTCGTCCGCGCCGAAGGAGGAAGAGAGGTGACGGTGGGGGTTCTACCCCTCCGGAAGCTAATCCGGAGGTGGGGGTTGATGCCTCCCCTGCCGATAGGAGGGAAGGAGGCGATGGGGGCGCCCCTGCCCCGGGCAATAACCCCGGGACTGGAGGTAATGCCCCAGTCGCTTTGAAGAGGGAGAGGGTAAAGAGGCTCCCGCGGCCGCCAAAGACGGTCGCCGTGGGGATCTGGTGNGAGGCTCCCGCGGCCGCCAAAGACGGTCGCCGTGGGGATCTGGTGTCCTCCGGAGGCGTCGTATTCCGACGTCCTCCGGGGGGCACGTGAGAGGCTCCCCCTCGCCGAGTTGCTCGGAGAGAGGAACTCGGTGAGGAGGGCCGCCAATGGGGGGCTCATTATTGAGCTCCCTGGAGGCGACGAGGCGGTACACCGGGCGGACGAGCTCGCGCGTAAATTGCGCGAGGTCGTTCCGCCCG
>NW_014567041.1:898-1453 GCF_001313825.1 Dinoponera quadriceps | reverse complement strand
ACCGAAGTAAATACAAAAAAAATATTAAAAAACTACAGGATTAGCAGACGTGAAAGTTCTTTTATCAAACAATAATATGTTTCACAATATGGGTACCGTTTTACGGGGAATCTTGACAGAAGTCAGAAAATGAGTATAGAATCGATTTCTGTGATAGAAATTCTGAGATCCCAGAAACTGAAACGGAATTTTGAGAGGAGTCTGTTTAATCGATTTCTTTAATGGGAATAGGTTCCAACATTCCAAAAACGAATCCCTCAGATTTAGCAAAACAACCAATTAAATAATAAACTAAAATCCAGAAAGAACAAAGTAGAAACTTAATCAAAACAATTCCTTCATCAAAACAATAAATACCCACAAGAATTTAAAAATAAGAGACACGAAAATAAATAAAATAACCAAATAGTTTACGCAATAATTACAAAAAGAAAAACAATAAACAAAATATAGAAAAATATAATGTTAATATTAAAATTGCTCTATCAAAAATTAAAAAAAAAAGAAATGATTACAAATATTTGAATGTCTTACAATAATTTCAAAAAGAAGAAG
>NW_014567041.1:0-623 GCF_001313825.1 Dinoponera quadriceps | reverse complement strand
AAAAAAAAAAAAAAAAAAAAATAGAAAGAAAGTAATACTGATATTAAAATAAAAAATAATAACAAAAAAACAAACATGTTTTTAAATAATCACAAAAATGCAATCATTAAAAAGCTAAAACAAATTAGTAATAATAAAAATAACAAAATATTTGTATATAAGTAAAAAAACAAACAATAATACCAATATACTTTAAAATGATAATAGAAAAATAGCTTTTAAAATAAAAATAATATTTTTAAAGCAGAAATAATAAGCATTATAATAAAAATTATTAATTATTTTATACTAACAAGAAAACTAAAAAAGGAAATAAAATAAATCAGCTTTATTTACGAGTTTCAGAGATCGTTACATTAAGAGTAAATAAAAATAGAATAAATAAATACTTTTATCAAATTAAAAAAATAAAATAAAAATTGGAAAATCAATTAGTGTAAATTAAATTCATAAAGATAGTTTTCACAACTCATGAAACTGTTGTTTGCAAAAACAAAAGTAAATGCATTGTCTTCATAATCAAGAAATAGCCACATAACTTCAAAATAATGTAATTAATACTCTTAACAATTACATCAAAAAATTAAATAGATGTAGATGTAATTTTTCGAAAATTATAATTA
>NW_014567040.1:0-2067 GCF_001313825.1 Dinoponera quadriceps | reverse complement strand
CGAAGGAGCAGATTCGCAATTTGCGTGGTGCTTCAGATTTCCTTGGGATAAATTATTATACGTACGAACGTATAACATCAGTCACCGACATCGATGTTAAAGTTGTGCGTTTCGAATCCGATTACGGGGTGACATTAACAGAAGAAACACAATTTAGGGTATAATACAATTATTCTTTGTTTATTGCTCTTCTTCTTAACATTTACTTTATTAAGATGCGAAAACTTTTATTTTACTTTATTTCAATAAATTCTCTTCCGCTGCATTCTACTTAAATTTATTATTTGTTTAGCAGTTGCTTTGATGCTTGACTAAATAACTGTTAGTCTATCGTGAACCTTTTGAAGTCGAAATTATTACTAGGAAAGTATAATTTGCAAACGTGAAAGATACAATTTGCGCATTTAGGATGCACCATCAATGCTGGGGAAAGTATTACAGCGCATAAACGAAGATTATCATCCCACGATTTACATTACCGAAAATGGTTTTCCTGAATCCGCTTTAGAGGACAAAGCTAAGGTAGCATACCTGCAAGGACACCTCGCAGAAGTATTAAAAGCCATACGGAATGGCGTCGATATTCGAGGTTACCTGTTGTGGACGTTGATGGATAGCGTCGAACAATATTATGATACTCAGTAAGTTCATTGAGTTGTTCAAATGTAAACTTTAACTAGATGTAAATTTATACAGAATTTCGTAATATAAGGAATTATAGTATAATATACGTAATATAACGAATTATAGTATAATATATTTCGTAATATAAGGAATTATAATATAATATAGAAATTATAGTATTTTTGTTTTCCAGAACAAAATTTGGTCTTTTCCACGTAGATTTTAATCATCCGAATCTCACTAGAACTCCGAGACTGTCGTCCAAATTTATAACTCGTGTTTACCAAACACGACGTCTACATTAAGCAGCCTGATATTAAGCTCCGTTATGAATATTGAAAATAATTAATAATATATTATGTAAAAAAATATGTAATAATTTATGACATCAAAAAAAAAATATTGACATATCCACGTATTTACGTATATTATTTATATATGTACAGGATGTTTTAAGTAATGCATTTTAAGTAATGCATTTTAATATCTCTTCTATAACGTGTTATACACAACAATTTTTCAGATAAAAATTGCATAGATTGAACGAGGATACATAATAAAAGTCCAAACTTGAATGATTTTTTCCAGGTCAGACCAAAGTTATCTAAAAATTATCAAAAGGAAACCTCAAATTTTTATTTCACGTCCTTGAATTAACTTCAACGCCTTTTTAAAATAATACAGTAAAATATTTTTTCTTTAAGTACTTTCTGAGTTGCGAGTCTCAAAATTTAACAGATAAAGGTTAAATCAATTCATTATCTTAAAGCAATTACGTCTGAGACCGAGAGAGAATGATGACTTTGGTTGAGTTTAATATGTTATCTCAGGCTCAGGTCGAGAGAACTTTGAATTTTTTAAATATATTTTTTATTCTTCTTTTAACCTACTTTTAGCGTTACTCAGGTACAACGGAGTAGACGTAGTAATTTTCTAATCCTTTTAGATGCATCAAAAATTGTTTGCGATTAAAGAGGGAGAGAGGGGGAATATGATGGGAAAATTTAGTAAAAATAACTTTTTTGCAAAAGTCTACAAATTCGTTTGTACTAACTTGCAAAATTCAAAATTTATTTATAAAGGTACAATGAAGACTTTAATCAATCAAATAATCTCCATCATTTTCGATGACCTTAAGCCAACTATCAGGTAGCTGACGAATTTCCCTACATTAAAAACTTTACGGTTTCGAGTCAATGAAATCATCAATACACACTCTTAGCACATGCGAAACTATATTCTAACATATAGCATAAAAATTTCCGCGATATCCATTTGCAGTGAGCAATTACGATAAGATATTCCATAGTCAAAGTCGTATCAGTATATGAAAATTAGAATTTATTAGCCTCATATGAAAATGAGATGTCTTATCGTAAAATATTCATATACGGTCTGATGATTTTACCTTACTTTAAATTTAACTTATAATTAAGCTATAGT
>NW_014567039.1:0-538 GCF_001313825.1 Dinoponera quadriceps | reverse complement strand
AGAGTCCATAAGAATTGCTAACGCACTCTCCCCAGTCACTATCTATCGCTATCACGATGCTGCAAAATACCCTGCAGAGAGTAGAGCGCATCGAATTTGCTTGAATTGACAGCAAGAACTTTATGTGTTAAGAATATCTTATAATTCAAAAATTTGTTAATAGCAAATTTAATCTTGACTAACCACCGTTAATTTTCTATTAAAATATATGCAATCGNTATATGCAATCGATTATACATTCCTAAAAATTTTTCAGTAACATTGCGAGCATTCGAATTTCGTCTCGCAGTGAAAAGAAAGCGTTAGATATTTGTAAGCATAATCTATAATATAGTTATAGTTAATATAATCATTTTCACAGCACAAATGCTATTACAGTATTAGTGTTAATAATCTTATATAAATATTGTTGTTATACTTTTAGTTAGAATAACAAAAAAATATAATTTGCGCTAGAAATTGCTGTAATTTTATTGAAATTATTTTTTCCTCAACGTTACTTTTCGTATGTCAGTTACGCAATAAAGAAAATGTCGTT
>NW_014567038.1:480-727 GCF_001313825.1 Dinoponera quadriceps | reverse complement strand
TCGCTGAGACTGCTGGAAGAACCAGGAAATGTCTGCGACACGTATCCGGCTTGTAGAACCGGTTATCGTTCGCTTGTGGATCCGGTCTGATAGACTAAGGATGTTTCGTACTACGCTCAGTACAGTTGATTAAACTATGCAGGTTGCTCGGACGCCAAGCGAGTGTTGGCTCGAATTGACCGGGTCCCGCCTTAGAGGCCATACGACGCTCCGATACGGAGTATCGTATTTCCAGCGACCCGCCTTG
>NW_014567038.1:0-235 GCF_001313825.1 Dinoponera quadriceps | reverse complement strand
GCTCGCTGCTTCTTACCCGTGGTGTTCCACGACCCATGTTGTCGACAATGATCGGTTGTCATCCGCTGTGACTCACACGGTGTCTTCAACGACCCACATGGCCGACGATGCATAGTAGATCCGAACTTCTCTGTTCTTGACTCCGATGCCCCACAAAAGTTTCCTCGCCGTTGGCGACCGGGCGCTTCGAGACTCTCTTCAACCCAAAAGTAGATTTCAGAAAGACGATTAATCC
>NW_014567037.1:0-362 GCF_001313825.1 Dinoponera quadriceps | reverse complement strand
AGATATTTGCAATGGGTGGATATACCCTTTCCTCTATCTATGTGGACGCCAAGGTACTTAACTGATTTCTTAAATTGAATCTTATTATTTCCTAATCGGATGGTCGGTGGCCTACTCGCGCAGTCAGCCTTTTTGGCCCTGACCGCTTTTCCTTTTCGATCGGGACGCGCTCCTCCACGTCTGACTATTCGGGCCCTTTTGACAAGGTCGGACTTGAGGACAATTGCCTCAGTCTTTTGCGACGAAAGCTCTAATTTGGTAAAGCTACACCATTTCCCTATTTCGTCGAATACTTCCTGTGCATTTATTTCTATTTTTTTGCGGGAATCCCTGCTGACTAATACAAGATCATCCGCGTACGT
>NW_014567036.1:0-703 GCF_001313825.1 Dinoponera quadriceps | reverse complement strand
TTCGACCAAATACGCTAGTTCCATGAGAAAATGTAAAAGAAATCCATCCGCTTGCGCAACTTGTGAGTTTGCGTGTAGTAAGCGAAACAACGTGAATGTCGAGTGAACTTGCGCTACTTTACGTTAAATCGTGAACGGATGCAAACTGTAATGTGTCATTGAAATATTCATCTTTATTGCGTTATTTGCATGCGGGAGCCTGGAGGAATTCAGCCGGCGAGCGTTTCTTTAGATTCTACATCAGAAAACGTGAGCTAATGCAAATTCACGTTTCGGCTTGAATCTTTTCGCCCAAATACGTTGGTTCCACCAAAAAAGGTAAAATAAATCAAACTTTGAGCGATACTTGCCAGTTTGCACGTCATAGGCGCAGGAACGTGATTGTCGAGTGAATATTGCGTTTCTTTACGTTAAATCGTGAACGGATGCAAACTGAAGAGGGTGATTGTAATATTCAGATTTTTTACGCTATTTTCATGCGGCTGCCTCNTTTCGATTCTACATCAGAAAACGTGAACTAATGCAAATTCACGTTTCGGCTTGAATCTTTTCGACCATATACGCTAGTTCCATGAGAAAAGGTAAAAGAAATCTTTCCGCTGGCGGAACTTACGAGTTTGCGAGTAATAAGCGAAATAACGTGATAGTCGAGTGAACCTTGCGTTTCTTTACGTTAAATCGTGAACGAATGCAAACTGGCGAG
>NW_014567035.1:396-652 GCF_001313825.1 Dinoponera quadriceps | reverse complement strand
TTTTTGTTTATACCATATGATGCAGATTTTGAATATCGTCATTGACATAAACAGACTACATTGTAAATTTTCTGTCATCAGTATCATATCGCCCCATATCCTTATCAGTGATGCGAAAGATGGTATCGTCAATATGATGAGCAACGTAATAAAGTTGTACAGTAGCCGAAATTTCGATCGTACAATTTCATGTACGTCTTGGTTGTCTGACGGCCACAAACCGATTATTTTCAACATAAACCGATTTAGACTGATC
>NW_014567035.1:0-219 GCF_001313825.1 Dinoponera quadriceps | reverse complement strand
TTCAACAAAAATTGGGTTGATGCATAATTACTCGCCGTTTATTTTTTGCGTATTTATTACTTATGAATATTGGCGCTCGTTTACTTTTTTAATAAAAATCATTTTTCTATATTTACTTAATGGAAATGGGTGTCGAAAATCATATTCACCTGCGCCATATTATGCTCTATCATTTCGAAAAAGGATGGACCGTAGCTCAGTCATTCCGCGATGTCAACA
>NW_014567034.1:0-774 GCF_001313825.1 Dinoponera quadriceps | reverse complement strand
ATTGACCCGGCGGAGATTTGTTTTCCGCGACAGATCGAAGGTCGAGCCGCTCAATTTCGAAAGTCCCCTCGTGCACGGTAAATCCCCCCATTTTGAATCGAGTCGAGGGTACATCCTCGTCCGAAATCGAAGAGCGTCCCATTCGACTCGACGTTATGATGACGTCAAATGGCGTATTGACGGCGCATTAATGACGTCAGAGACGTCGCCGATACGCGCTTGCCGGGGTTGCATTTCGCATCCATTCCGACTCCGTCGTCATGCAGGAACAAATTCGCCCCGATCGATCGTAACGTTATTATTATCATCAATTGAACAAAAACAATTGAACAACATCACATTATTATTAGTTAAAAATAATTACTCGTACGGATTACGAGCGCAGTTTGGGTTTCAGCGAAACGTTCTCTCAACGCGAGCCCGAGTGCCGTTATTTTCGTCATCGTCNCGAGCGGATTTTCGCTCGTTTTCAACGAGATTCCGCTCGGGGAAATTTCGAGGGACCGATGTTGCCGCACAAATCTCACTCGTGCGCTCAATGAATATTCCATCGCGCGCGATAAGCAAACATTTCCCGCCGACTGTCCGGCGGTAGAGAATCGTTGCGCGCGATTTTCCAACGCAACGACTGAAAATGCATATTTTTTTTTCCTCTTTCAGTCATGGTACCCGTGTCCTCCACGGTGATTCCGCTGCCCGTTTACAAAGTGGGCTACGGTTTGGGCTTCATTTCGAAGGACAAGAAGGCTCAGTCGTCGTTCAAGCCGGAAGGTG
>NW_014567033.1:0-458 GCF_001313825.1 Dinoponera quadriceps | reverse complement strand
AGTGAGGCGGTGGAGGAGAATAATCTGGAGAGAGTGGTATCTCGCCAGAAGTGCTTGTTGGTTGATAGTCGGGGTCGGGCGAATAGGAAGGGGCGAGAGGGAAACGGTCAGGTCGTGACGAGTTATTCGTCTGAAGACGGAGTTTGGAAAAGGCTCTAAGTTGGACTGCTAGTATGTAGGGTGTTCTATGATACGGCGGGATATTAATAAATGAAGAAATCGAAGCTAATAGGGACGAGTATAAATGGTACTGAGTACTTACTTGTTGATTCGTGATGTGTTAATATTTTTGGATCTTGGAGCGTGGCTGTCGTCTCGTGACTCGGGTGGTCTGGGTTGTAGTTGCACTTATGACGGTTAACTCGATGTATTGCACGATTCTGATACTTGGACTAATTATCGGAATATTGAAATGAATATCTTTAGAGAAATCCTGAGTTATACAAAGCGAGTTTTAC
>NW_014567032.1:0-373 GCF_001313825.1 Dinoponera quadriceps | reverse complement strand
TCCAAAACGTGGAATTTAGAATCATCTAAAGAAGTTTTATAGAACATTTTATAAGGTTCATTTTTCAAGAATCTCATCCATTGAATTTGCAGCCAAGAGACAGATTCGCCCGCGGTATTTTTTACTCTTCTTGTTATTGATTCTTCTAGTGATTTCGTTGAAATAAAATCCGGCTGCAACATTCGTTTTATCGAAAATGGCTTTCTTCTTCTACACTTTTCTATCAATTCATAATAATGCTCAGGGTTGTATAAGTAATTTGCTTTTTTTATTTTCATTTCTATCAAACCGAAATCACGGTCATTCGGTAGAAAGGAATGACCCGATACCAAAAATTTGTGGTCTACCGTTTCAATATTATTATTTGACTGAG
>NW_014567031.1:0-1051 GCF_001313825.1 Dinoponera quadriceps | reverse complement strand
ACGACTGTATCCCTCTTTCTTTCAAAGGCAACATACTTCTCTCTACCTATTACTTCGGATTAGTCGACATCGAACGTAAGTCATTCTTATAAGATAATTATAATAAGAAACGGTATCCATAAATCTATGCAGTCTGGCCGTCAACTTCATTCCTATTTCTTCGGATCGCAGCGGAAAAACTGTTGCCATCTCGACAAGCAAATTATTGAACTGTGCGAAATAATAATAAATTGTAATCTTTTTATTTTAATTTATTTGGTTATTGTCTTTCCCTCTTAATCCTACTCATTCCATCAATCCTATTTCAAAACCACACGTATAGTCTTCCGCTACCTGCCGTCTTGGCTAACTTAGCTTTAATGTGGCGGAGCAGCTCCTGCCACGCGTGTCGCGGATCATCCAGGACGTGACAGTAGTATCTTCTTACAATAAATATTTTATGACTTCGAGATACTAGTTTCCTTTGTAATTAGGTAGAGTTTATATTTCAATTCCAATTTCAAGCGATATATGGATAACAGTGTATAAATAAGATGCACATTGGCCTGTTTATAGAAAGAAAATATTTACATTTTGAAAAAAAATTTCAGATAAATAACAAAGAAGCACTGTGATAATGAGCTCGCGAGTCAATAACGAACAATATTAATTCTACTTGTTTGAAGTTTCCCAACAATTTTCAATCTGATAAAGCGATTTTTATTAATATTTTTCATCAAGAGAAAGTAACAAAAATTAAAATGAAGAAGAAATTGCTAATATCTCTCTATTAAAATAAATGGCCAATACTTCAAACCAACTGTTGTAGTTAATTCAATTACTGCCAAGACGGCTCATTTGCAAACATTTTATTGACAAAAATTAATTGTTCTGATATCCTTATAAACATTCGAAGTTAGTCAATTTAATTTCGAGATGCATTGTATATGTTAAAACTTCCAAGATGCGTCTTCCAAGATATGTACACAAAGCAATTTCTTTATGGATAACCAATTAATCATGATAAGGGTTCGGGCGTCCAACATATGAATTCGTTACGCGCGTGATGCAT
>NW_014567030.1:503-746 GCF_001313825.1 Dinoponera quadriceps | reverse complement strand
TGTCACGTGTGAACAGCTGCTTCAACGACAAAAAAGGAAAAGTTTCATATATCGTATTGTGACTGGTGATGAAAAGTGGATATACTACAATAATCCCAAGCCTAAAAAATCGTGGATTAAGCCCGGCGAAGCAGTAGCATCAACACCAAAGCGGAATATCCACGGTTCCAAGCTCATGCTGTGCATTTGGTGGGATCAGCTAGGGGTAGTGTATTTCGAGCTGCTCCAATCCAACCAAACAAT
>NW_014567030.1:0-254 GCF_001313825.1 Dinoponera quadriceps | reverse complement strand
AATGGATCGATTCGTGGATAGCCGCAAAACAAGTGTCATTTTTTCGAAGTGGAATTCTAATGCTGCCAGAAAGATGGGAAAAAGTAGTCTCCAGCGATAGGCAATACTTTAATTGACTTGTTTTTTTTTTTTTAAATAAAGTATTTATTTTCATAAGAAACGGCGAGAACTTATTCACACTCCCAATATTTTTTATAAATGTAAAGTCACCCACGACGAGCCAGTGCGTTGGACTTCTTAAGAAATCTGTGCTG
>NW_014567029.1:1358-1583 GCF_001313825.1 Dinoponera quadriceps | reverse complement strand
CATTTGTACAGAGGATATGTTGTTGCTGGACCTAAATCTACTAGTAATATAATATGCAAAATTGAAATTGCTTCAATCAAAAGAAATCAATCTGTTTCGTGATTTCTGGAATAGAAACCTTGTGGTATAACATAGGTGAGAACATAGGTGGGAACAAGTAATAATCACTAGACGCGAGGTCCGGACTGTAAAGTGGGTGAGGCATGACAGTCCACCCTAAGTGTG
>NW_014567029.1:419-1111 GCF_001313825.1 Dinoponera quadriceps | reverse complement strand
AAGTTTCATCTTTCCAACGATGTAAATTTCTATGAGAATAAACAATGTTGTCTATTTGTAAAATTGATGGGAACCTTATTTCTGGATCAACCTTCGTATATTAATTATGTTTTCGCTGGTGGCTCACACTTGTACAGTCGTGGGCAGAAAAGTTGTAATACTTTTTCTATAAGTTTCGCAACGCATATCAAGAGGAGAATTTGTTATTTAATAGTTCCCAGAAGATACATTTTCCTATTGGATATGAAATGCGTTTCTAAACTTATCGAAAAAAATATCACAACTTTTCTGTCCACAACTGTATGCAGTTCTAGTTTAGTGTTATATATATTTGCATTGAAAAAAAATGTATGTTAGCGAGTATGCTGCAAAGTCGGTGGACATAAATCGTCCCCAAAAAATTAAAATTTCGAAATCTAAAACTTAAAATAATATCCACCCGTTGACAAATTTTTCATACATGATCATGTATGGCTATATAGAGGGTGAATACGAGTAGTCTCGTATTTTTTCACAGTCTTTCAAATTTTTACTATATGATATTAGTTATCGATTATAACTGATTAAGCAGCATAAAAATGGTCTGTGTGCATTTACATAAATCTATATCTTCACTTGCATGATTATTAATTATTAGTTTTATAATATATAATAATAGTAAATAATATTTATAAGTAACTATAATACGAGGG
>NW_014567029.1:0-328 GCF_001313825.1 Dinoponera quadriceps | reverse complement strand
ACTGATTGATAGGTTAGTTTGGATTTGGCAGCCATTCGAGTAAGAGGTGTTTCGTGATTTTCGCTAAGATGGAAAAAGAGCAGTATCGTTCTGTAATTCGCTTTTTGATTTTGGATGGGAAAAAATGCGAGGAGATGAAAGCAAAGTTGGATGCTGTTTATGGGGACACTTCGCCATCTATGACCACAGTTAGATATTGGTTCGACAAATTTAAACGTGGGCAAACATCCGTTTTTGATGAGAAGCGACCTGGACCCCCGGCAGACGTGGTTACCGAGAAAATCGTTCAAAAAGTCCACGACATGATTCTCGCTGATCGACGAACGAA
>NW_014567028.1:0-752 GCF_001313825.1 Dinoponera quadriceps | reverse complement strand
CCTTTTAATTTATTACACCGAGTCCAACAAGTTTCTAGCTTCTACAAGTTTCCCAAATAATAAGAAGTTTCTCAATCGCCACAATATGAGTCTGTTTCCCATTCAACCTCTTTATTTGAAACAAATCTCTTTCCCTGAAGCTATTTTTTGAGATTTGGAAACAGATAGATGTCATACACGGCCAGACATGGAGAATACGGTGAATGTGGAAGCAATTCATACCACGATTTGTTCAATTTTGTCATTGCTTTTACCGATTTATAAACTGGCGCATTGTCTTGATGAAAGACAATCCTTTTTTTCGCTAAATAAGGCCGTTTTTTCTTGATTTCATCATTCAATCGGTCCAACAATGATGCATAATATTCTCATGTGATTGCTCCTCCTTCTTCAAGTTAATCGATGAGGATTATTCCATGTGCATCCCAAAACACAGTGGCCAGAACCTTCCCAGTCTATTATTATGTCTTTGGTCGCTTCGATGAACTTTTACCTTTTAGAACCCATTGTGTCGACTGTTGTTTCGATTTAGGTGTATAATGGTGTATCCATGTTTCATCAACGCAATATATATCAACGTAAAACTTTCTTTGAATTGCGTTTAAACATGTCCGAACAATGCTGAGAAATACCAATTCGTTCACGTTTTTGATCGATTGTTAGCAATGGTGGCACCCATCTCGCAGTTACCTTTTTTATACCTAAATATTTATGAAGGATATTGAACATACGTTCAAATAAAATGCCCACAG
>NW_014567027.1:0-707 GCF_001313825.1 Dinoponera quadriceps | reverse complement strand
AATCATGCATTTTGCGAAATGGACATGCGCTGGAAGCATCCCTGAACATTCATCGTTTGCGGTCTTACGGGATGTAAGAAAACGTTTAACATAAAGACTTTTCTACGGAATTTAGTCGAAATGGCTAACACGCGTTTCGACAAAATCCTGTATTATTACGCGGAGTAAAAGGACGCGTACCGACAACTACAACACAAGATAATAGGTTCTAGGAAACATCGATTCGATCGGGCTGGTAAAACTGTAAGCGGTGGTGCGATCGAGTTTTGAGAAGGCTTACCGAGTGCCGAGGATTACTCGAGTCATTCTCCTTCTGCGAAATTAGAGATAATCGATGATCTTATGAGACAATCGTCATCGTGCAAAGTGATCGTAGATTTATTTACAAAAGGCAGTCATCACAAGAACCTCAGTGTTATATTTATATCGCAAAATTTCNCAACGCAATATATCTCTCAACGCAAATTACATCCAGGTGTTTAAAAATCCACGTGATTGCGCACAGATTCGACACTTAGCGCGTTAAGTTTATCCTATCGATCCAAAGTTTTTAGAAGAAGCATATCACGACGTTACTTTGCGCCCGCATGGATATCTCCTGTTCGGAAAAAAATCACCCTGAACGAATATCGATTTCGAACTTGCATCTTACCCAACAATGGCTCGCACTACGTTTGCATACCGCGTAGATCCTCCAGAAACGTGGA
>NW_014567026.1:0-1430 GCF_001313825.1 Dinoponera quadriceps | reverse complement strand
TTAATACTATTAGAATTACAAAAATTTGTCAAACACTTCCTGCCACTTTTCACATCATTCTATGGTTTTCATGTATTAAATTGATTCATCATCTGCTAAAATTATTCCTTACAAATAACGTTAATTTTTTCCGCTTGCTTCAAATTTAAAAATATTTATTCAACTTCATTGTACAGCTGTCTCCCTACTTTTACGAAACGTAGAATTATTACACTGTCTTGATGAATCTATTTATTTTGAATTATACTTCACATGTCTTACATCAACAGAGAGACAAAGGAAAAATGCAGTGTCTGGATTAATTGAAGATGACCACTTCATTAATTATAAGTTGCGTATTATTTTTCATATAATCAAAAAGTTCAAATGACTAACAAATACATAATTTTAATATTTTACAGAATGATGCTGTTTAATCTATATAATGTAGTAATGTTACTTTATGTAACTTTTATTGCTTTCAATCTTCCACAAAGTCCGATAACTTTGGAGGAAATTGAAGTAAAAGAAAAAATTCAACGTACGTTAGAAGAAATATTAAATAATACAAAATTTAAATTGGATTAAAAAGACACTTTAGATTTTTATAATGCATTTGAGATTTCAGAAATGGAAAAAGTTGATTTATGAGAAGAACATGGAAATAAAGAATTTATTCCAGAGAAAGTTATTTGTAGTTCCGTTGAAGCAACTACGTCGAGTGATTATAAAAGATAAGCTGTAGAGTACTGGAGGAGCGGTAAAACAAAACCAAGATCCCTTTGAAGGAATTAAATACGGAACAGGAATGATACGTCCTGGAAGAGAATGTACTCAACAAACATCGCATATTCGTGCAGGCCTCGCGAGATCTAAACGTACCAGTAGGTCTGCAGATCAGGTCAAATTCCGGAAAGACCCATTTACTCCGATCATAGAACGTACGTTAGGTAGTCTTTTATTTAAATCAAAGAACTTAATCTCTTTATCTGGGATTGGACCATATGAGAGTGTTAAAAGGAGAATTCTGATTGAAGTAATTGAAAGGAAATGAATGAATAAATGTAACAAACTTAGTTAAATTTAGGGCACTTTGAATAAAACAGTTTATTAATTATACTAATAACATAATTTGGTTCTTAGTAGATAAAGTGGTTCTTAGTTCTTATATGGATAAACAAGAGTGATAAATTGATGAGAAAAGTCATTGTAAATGATACAACATTTGAAAGATGAAACGGTTAGCTAAAGTTAAAAAATAAAAAATATGAGTTAACATTAAACAAACTTTTATAAATCAGCATTATTGGAATAATGCAAATATAAAATGAAGAATAAAGTAAAATTAAGTAAAATGTAATCCTTGTAATGTGATACAATCGGATTTATCGTGACATACGAGGGTCCCTGAAGTACCCGACCCAACAAAGAAAACACAAAAATTTTGGAAA
>NW_014567025.1:0-472 GCF_001313825.1 Dinoponera quadriceps | reverse complement strand
CGTTTGATCTGATACAAGGAGATCATAATAAGTACTCCATGTTCATCTCACCGTATGCGGAAGAATAGGTTCTTACTATGTTAAGTTTTAGTGTTCAAGTCGTCAGTTGCTCATGATTCACACACGATTTTTTTACTTAGAATTATCATAGAAGAATATCATAGTAAATCAATTTTTCGTTGTCTGTCACGATTTGCTACAAAAAACTTTTTCTTCATTGTCTCGTCAATAGTGCAAGATGCAAGACAAGTGCCAAAAAATTGTATATAATTCTTGTCAGCAAACTTATGAGATTTTCCCTGCTTTCCTTTCTTTCGGATTCTTCTCATTACATGCCATCAGTTGGATTATGTGGCTATAAAATTATGTGGCTTTTGAAATATAAATTATTTTTTTAAGCAATTCTGCGTGTAAAAAAATTCGAATAAAATAATAGAGAATCGCATATTTCATAAGACAATTTATATTTCAT
>NW_014567024.1:0-3718 GCF_001313825.1 Dinoponera quadriceps | reverse complement strand
GTGGGTGTAATATGTAACGAATACTGTAAACAAAGAGAAAATGTAATTTCGATAAGTATATACTTTATAATAGAATCAAATGCACTGGTGGTTAAGTTAGGTCTGCAGCATATAAACTGCCTTGTTGTTTCATCTATAATATTTTCATTAAAAAACTAATGTTTTTATCTACGAGATCTGTTCAAAAAGTATCGCGAATTTTGAATTTCCGCAGGTTACGTATATTCAATTTTCGATTTTTTTGTGGCGTTATGTTGATACTCATGTCCCTCACTTATGCCGATAAGTTCGGCCATTTTCTTTTTCTATTCTTTGACAGCTATTTTGCTTGAACGTGTTTTGGCTCGTCTTCGATTTTTGCCTATTCCAAAAAATAAATCAAAGAATCTGTATTAAATTTTGTGTGANCGCATTCCGAATGTTGACTGTGGCATATGGTGAAGCTACCTTGGACCGAAGCAACGTTTATCGGTGGTACAAAATGTTCTCAGAGGGCCGAGAAAATGTGAACGACGAAGAGCGTGCCTGACGCCCAAGCACGTAAACAATAGACGAAAACATTGATGAAGTGAAGAAAACAGTATTGGCCAATCTTCAAATCACCGTTAGAAAATTTGCTGAGGACCTAAACATATCGATTGGCTCGTGCAATTCGATTTTTACTAATGATTTGGGCATGAGACGGGTCGCCGCGAAATTCGTACCAACGCCCCTGCTAACACATCGTTGCTTGTGCGCGAATTTTTGGCCAAAAACAACACACTAATGATGCCGCAGCCACCGTATTCCCCAGACCTGGCCCCCTGTGACTTTTTCTTGTTCCCGAAACTGAAGAGGCACATGAAAGGACGACGCTACGCTACGATTGAGGAGATAAAGACGGCATCGAAGGAGGAGCTGAACAAGATCACAAAAAATGATTTTTTGAAGTGCTTCTAGGATTGGAAAAAACGTTGGTACTAGTGTATAATATCTGATGGGGATTACTTTGAAGGAGACAAAATAGATATTCATGAATAAATAAATAATTTTTGAAAAAACACCAAATTCGTGATGCTTTTTGAACAGACCTCGTATATGTCAAAATTATGTAATTGTTCATTAATTAAATGTTCATTAATTATAAGTTTGCTTTTATATATCTTTTGTATGTTTTATAACATGTAAAAAATATCATTGCAACCGTCCTGTGACTGGCTGTACAAACGAAAACGAAAGATACACAAACAGGTACAAACAAAGTACTCTTTCGAATACCGCTGACTATTTTAATTGGCTACTTTGAGATATCTTGAAAATCAGCAAAATTAACATTTAGTCTTAAATGGAGAAAATTGTATTTCCGAACTCTTTGAAGTGCAAACAATACCGAAAGGGATTCAAACAGATACAAACAATGCTGTTTAGAATGGCGTTGGCTGTTTTTCGATAGCTCGCAAAATAACTAAGTTTGCTATGAAGCGGTACGTTAAAACTGAAACATGTGGTATCTCTGAATTTTTTGAGGTATAAGCGAAATGAAAGAGATGAAAACGGATATAAACGATGCTCTTTCGAATAATATAAGCGAAAGTAAAAAATCTTTTAGTCGGGCGTTGACTATTTCTTCATCTTTCTATCTTTCAAACCTTTGAGATATAAACGAAAACGGAAGTGATATAAATAGGTACAAACGGAGTACAATTAGTATATATTAAGTATTTCTATTTTTTCCAAAATTGGGTACGAGTTTCGCACCAACGTTGACTATAAAATGTAATAAAATAACAGTATAGAGATAGAAAAGATAGACGGAGTGATGGAAGGAAAGTATAACAGTACCGGTATTAAAAAGAGGGGAACGGAAGGTGGTAGAGGACTACAAGGGGGTGAAGCTGATGACGATGGAATATAAAATATACACGATGGTGGTGGCGGAGAGACTGAAGGAAGAAATAGGGGAGAAGGAATTGGTGTTGGCATAATCAAACAGGTTTTAGGAGAGAGATAGGTACAATAGTTAACATATACATTGTAAACTATTTAGCGAATATGCAATTGGAAGAATAAAGGGGAAAGATAATAGCGATATTCGTGGGTGTGAAAGCGGCTTTTGACTCGGTGAACAAAGGGATATTAATGAGGGAAATAATGGCAAGGGAGGTAAGGGGAGGGTTGGTAAGTAGGGTGAAGTAGATATATAAGGAGATGAAGAGTAGGGTGAGGATAGGTGATGAAATGGGGAAAGCGTCTTGGACGGCGAGAGGAGTGAGGCAGGAATGTCCGCTAAGTACATTGCTTTTTATATTATTAATGGCGGATTTGGAGGAGAAGATGAAAAGGGTGAATTGGAGAGGAGTAAAGGTGGGAGGAAAGAAATTGAGAACACTAGCATACACGGACAATACAGTCCGTACTATTATTGACAGAGGAGGAGGAAGAGATGAGAAATATGATTGATAGGTTGGGATGGTATATGGGAGAGAAGGGGCTGAAAATGAACGTGAGAAAAACAAAAATAATGATATTTTGAAGATGAGAAGGAAAAGAGAAAAAAAAGGATTAGAGACGGGGAGGAATAAAGGAAATAAAGGAAATGTAGTATTTGGGATACAAATTGCAAAAGAAATAGGGAAAGGCAGGAAATGCTGGTAGAAGAGAGGGTAAAGAAAATGGAAGCGGTGATGGGGAAATATGGGGGATAGGAAAGAAAAGGTTTGGGAAGGATTGAAAGAGAAGAATAATGGTTATTTCACAAGCTCGTATGGACAGTGGCGGGAAATGGGGTAGAGACATGGGGATGGAGAGAGAGGAAGTGGATGAAAAGACTACAGGAAAGACTCTTGAGGTGGATGATGGGAGTGAAAAGGAAGACACCAGGATACATATTAAGAGAGGAGATAAAGAGAAAAAAATTAAGGGGTAGGGCAGGATTGAAAGTATTGAAATATGAGAGAAGATTGGAAGAAAGAAAGGGGGAAGTTGGGGGAGGAAGTGTATGATAGAGGGGAGTGAGAGAAGAAGGAGAAGGGAGGCAAGGACGAAAAAGAATGGAGATGGACGGGAGGGACGGGAGAGGGACGGGAAGGACGGGACGGACGGAAGAGAAAAGAGAGAGGAGAGGGTTTTTGGAATGGATAGGAATGGACGAGGAGGAAGCGTTAGGTTTCATTAGCGGAGGGAAGAAGAGGGCGAAGGAGATAAAGAGAAAGGAGAGGGAGATACAAAGGGGAGAGAGAGGAGAGAAGAAGAGAAGGAGAAAAGAGATAGGAGAGAAAAAGAGTGAAGAGTATCAAGTTATAACAAATATCATGGGAGAGTGAAAGGGGAGGGAATACCATAGTATATGGAAAAANGGGGAAAAATAGGTGCAAAAAGTATTGGGGTTTAGGATGGGAAATGAGATGAGAAACGGAAGATATTGGGAGAAAAAAGAGGAAAGAGTATGTAGGATATGTGGGAATGAGTAAGAGACATGGGAGCATGTGTGGAAGCCATATAGGGAAAGGAAAGAGGGAGGGGGAGAAAATTGGCATGGAGAGAGCGGATAGATATTGGGAGATGTTTTAACGAGGGAGGTTGTTTCAAGGGCGATATTTTACTTTTATTTTCGCTATGAGGTTTCCACGTGTATAGAGCTACCTGCTGGCAAAATGCTTTTGCACGGATGTACCCATACCGTATTTGTTGTTCCCGTATATGTAAACCACTGGCAGATTCCACAATTTTCCCATGCCTT
>NW_014567023.1:0-589 GCF_001313825.1 Dinoponera quadriceps | reverse complement strand
AAACAGTCATTTCCATCCATACTCAAATTTGCACCCAGCTTCTGTACCATTGTGATGTTTGAGGAAGCTCCATCAAATGTTAAAGATCTTATATCACTTATATCGTTTTCATGCAAAGATGTTAAAATTTCATTGATAATATTTGCTCTTGAGTCACTGCATAGACCGTTAATAAAATAGTAGGCGATAGGTGTTTTGAAGTGGCCGTTTAAACAAACAAGCATGAAAACCAATGCATACGAAGCTTGGGAGTTTTCTTGTGCTTTTCCACTCCAAGATTCGATGTCCACTGTTCCATGCCATACATTATTCCGAAATTCCAATTGTTTCTTAATTGACATTTTATCGACTTGCAAGGCGAACTGCAAATCTTTTCCTTTCTCTCTTTCTTTATCAATAATATTTTTTAAACTGTCGAGAATAGGTTTTCCTACTCCTGGGCTTAGATCTACAGTTGTGAACCATCTTCTGATCGTTTGAGGATGAGGCAAGGAGTGAAGGAATTCTTCCCTAACGTATTTATAAGCACTAGAGGAGTAATACAACAGAGTGCAGGAAAATTGTTTCAGTGCTGGAGAAAAGCTTTGTT
>NW_014567022.1:323-653 GCF_001313825.1 Dinoponera quadriceps | reverse complement strand
ATCTATGACTAGGACTTTGAAAAAATATCAGCAGAGTTTCCGGAATAATATGGCATCTGAGGCTGTTAAAAAATTACAGAGAGAGAATTGAAGAGGCACTGTATAGAATGTTCAAATGTGAAGATATTGATTGTTACAAATTACAACAAATCTGCTGTGCCAGAGGTAACTTGTATGATGTTAGAAGATGTTGTGTCTGTCTTGGCTTGTGAGAACCCTTGAAAATATCGAATGATATTAAGTAAGATTACAGTGTGTAATAAAAGTTTCACAGAAATATCCATCTCTATTTATATGTAATACATACTATTTTTGTAATTTCAACTTCGT
>NW_014567022.1:0-222 GCF_001313825.1 Dinoponera quadriceps | reverse complement strand
AATGTACATCAATTTGTAATACCACATATCATAATATTTTCATCGTTACAAATAAGTTTATATGTTTGAAACAAAGATTATATTTCTTCCAAATGTTCCCAACTTGTTTTCTTTTTGACGTTTTCTCTTTCCAGAGACAGAGTAAACTACTACACAGTGTGTGTACTTGAGAATATTGGAAATATCAGAAAGGTAATGTTAGATCAGAATCACCTTTAGTGA
>NW_014567021.1:0-697 GCF_001313825.1 Dinoponera quadriceps | reverse complement strand
CCATCACATCCGTTTGAAGAACGGAACAAAAAATTGGGACGACAGAATAGAGACTGGCTTTCACGCTATTATCATGGAATCGAATGGAACAACGGGAAAACTAATTCGAAATATTTTGTCTCTTATTTGCGCAAAGTCACGAGTCACGTGACTACCGTCTACATAGGGCACTAAAAAAGCCTGCTACTTGCAAAGCGTGTTAGCGCGAAACATATATAATCTGGAAGGAATCTCCTCTTCGTTTAAACATCTTCCTTCCTCCAACCATACTATGTGTTGCACCACGCATTTAAAACGTAAAGAGAATTTCAGTTTGCGTTGTCATACTACAACGCTAAATGATTGTNTTCTTCACTCCCACTTCTGCGGCAGCGAACCAATCGCGGCTTTTTATTTATGCGATAGCGAAGCTAATTCTTCGCTATCCTGCGTGGTAGAGCGTCGTGATTCTTTCCCCTTCTTTCTTGATACTCGCAGACAATTCGAGGAAGAGTCGGGACAGATAATAATTCAAAGAAAGATTTAAACTATTGATTACAATACTTTAATTTGGCTGTTTACTTCAATCAGTTATAATTAACCGATACCACAAGCGATCCCGTAACGCAATTAATAGAGAGCGTTTGTTCATCCGAAATGATATGCGAAATTCATTTCGGCGGCGGAGCTAAGCCGCTCGACGGCAACTATTATAACG
>NW_014567020.1:0-564 GCF_001313825.1 Dinoponera quadriceps | reverse complement strand
AGATTGGGAAGCTTCCCAACCCAGGTTGTGAAACAGATATTCTGGAAAACTGACATTATCAGGATGTCATGAACAATCCCAAGATCTTAACCCCATCGAAGAGCCTGAGTCCGGCCGATTACTTCCATCACCTTACTAGATCATGTACCTTACGTGAAAGCGGAAAAGGAGATAGTCGCGTTGGGAAACACATGACACATTTGATGGCGTGCCATCGTGATCTTATCCTTTTTACAATAGCGCTTGTCCAAATCCGNTTTTTACAATAGCGCTTGTCCAAATCCGTCTGTTTACCAATCATAAAAAAACAGGAATTGCTATTCCCGAGGTAACCAGGACGTATTAAAACAATAAGACAATACTTGCTAACCTCCTCACACGTGCTCAGACGTTACATGGACGCGAAGACGATACTATGTACGCTTGCGCATAGTGAAAACTGATCAAAACCAGGCACAGTTTTTATATCGTTTCCCTCTCTCCGTGGTTTCTGCCCTCTCGGATTACACTCCATTCATATATTCGTACATCCATGGTGATTATCTAGAAACACGTAGTAGAATT
>NW_014567019.1:0-560 GCF_001313825.1 Dinoponera quadriceps | reverse complement strand
CGTAGTCATACAGATAGACGTAGCGTCTTTGCGTGCGTAAGTAGAGAAGGAAAAACATGAGCTGGCACAGACTCAACATCGCATCACTGGCGAGCGATTGTGTGCTCGGCACTTCGGCCAGCTTTGGGCGATAGAAATAGTTTTTCGAGTTGCTTGCACTTTAGACATTTTTGTATCTAATGCCCGTTGCATACCGAATGCGATGAACAATATCTAATTACAGGTATTCTTTTTAAAGAGAGGTTAACATATAACGGGCATTAAGTGTAAAAGCGTCAAATATGTACAGACTTAAGTACGCAATCATACTGTTACGTCCACGATAAATAACTATATAGGGAAATTTGAAAGTATTAAAATCAGTGACTTACGAGGACGGTCAACAGAATGATGACTCCGCTTTTGGGTCACTCTGCTTTTCACCGAGTTTACCCTGATTTACCCTGGGTTTCCGGAATCTGGCGAAACGATCGATGAATCTGGCGAGAAATCAGAGCCGCACGTTCTCCTAGCTCGGTCTCGGATGTTCCGGCGCTGCGCGGGATGATGCGGCCCGCGAT
>NW_014567018.1:0-1217 GCF_001313825.1 Dinoponera quadriceps | reverse complement strand
TGATCACCGAACAACCCTTGGAATGGCAGAGATTCATCATGTTCTTTGGCACTTGTTTCCTATGTAGCTTCATCGCGGAAAGTATGTCGTATGGTATCGCCAGCATATTTTCACATGCCGTGGTGCGTCCGGAGCTAGACATATATGCAATCTCACAATAGATGTGAATTACGTGTCGCGAGAGCATATGGAATACGCTTGTTTACAACTTATATCCTATTTCAGATTAGCATGTTTATCGGGTCTGTAATAACCTGTTTTATGGTACTATTCTTNGATCACCGAACAACCCTTGGAATGGCAGAGATTCATCATGTTCTTTGGCACTTGTTTCCTATGTAGCTTCATCGCGGAAAGTATGTCGTATGGTATCGCCAGCATATTTTCACATGCCGTGGTGCGTCCGGAGCTAGACATATATGCAATCTCACAATAGATGTGAATTACGTGTCGCGAGAGCATATGGAATACGCTTGTTTACAACTTATATCCTATTTCAGATTAGCATGTTTATCGGGTCTACAATAACCTGTTTTATGGTACTATTCTTGATGCAAAGCATTGGTCAACCCTATCCTTTACCGCTTTATCGAACATTACTTATGCACATGACCTACATCCAATATGTACTAGAAGCTTTTCTAACAGCCGCATATGGCAATGGGAGGAAGAGATTGCATTGTCCCTTGGAAAAAATATATTGTCAGTACAGCACGCCTAAGGAAATATTGCGGATCATGGGTAAGAATTTTTAAAATCACAATCAAAGATATATTGCTTATTAGTACCACATTTTTAATGGCGCACCAAGGAGGTCAATCATAAATTTAACATTTATCAAAGAAAATTACGTTCTTATATATTTATTTCATTCCACATAATAAATTTTAATTTGGAAAGAAGTTAAGATAGACATATATACATAATATTACAAATACGAAAATGTTGTTTTTTATTTTTCTTATTAATGCTATTTTTATGCATTAATTGATCTGAAAGACAGATGGTAAAAATAGATGGTAAATACAAATATTTCATATGTGAATGTGCATATGTATTTCGAGTATTACTTTAATTTATGAACTTTACGCCGAAAATAATATATTTTCAAAATAAAATGATCAATGACTCTGAAATTTATGTAATGTTTATATATTAATGTTTACATATGTATAATGTTTACATATTAGTCTTTAATACCATAGTAGCTTTTCATT
>NW_014567017.1:0-818 GCF_001313825.1 Dinoponera quadriceps | reverse complement strand
TATATTGAAACACATGAAACATATGTACGAGATTCTCACGCTTCGGTCTACGTAAATTTTTCGAACTGGTGTAGCCAGTTCATCTAAAAAAAAAGACCACGAGCCAAACCAACGACCAACGTGAGTTCTTTTCGACAAACCGCGATCGAGTGAAATTCAGCAAAAATCAGGTCGGATTAACAATCCGACGTAGGAATTAGAATTCCACAATTTAGCCAACGCGGTAATAGCTTAACGAAACTGAAATGTTGTTGTATATATAATACAGATGTTTTTCCAATTGTTAAAAAGTTGATTTAATATATACAAAAAAATGTCATCTTTAGTTGCGAATATCTCAGCTTACAATCATTTTATAATTGCGCCAACGATTATCATATTTAAATCTGTATACAATGCAAGTTCCAACGAATTCTTAGGAAAACCCATTTTACAAGCTACAACTACTTTAATAATGTTACGTGGGTGAGAAATTTTTACTCGTCCGACACGTAACTTACCGGCGGTCGCGTCGCCTTGGCCAATCACCGGATTACCCTTGCCGCCGGTGGTTTCCTTCCTGATGCTCTCGGACAGTCGCCGCAGTCTGGACCTTGTCCTGCGAGACAATCGTCGACCCGACGGAAAGTCATCACACGTACCAGACGATACATGCAAACGCAAAACGTACATTCCCCGATAATTATCACCTGAACACATCTCCGTCATCATCGTTTGAAAGTAAAGCTCGAAAATGAGCGAGAGATGCCTTTGACAGTAAATTGCAATGTACGAGGTCTGTTCAAAAAGTATCGCGAATTTTGAATTTCCGCGCGTTA
>NW_014567016.1:0-369 GCF_001313825.1 Dinoponera quadriceps | reverse complement strand
T
Organism: Dinoponera quadriceps; assembly: GCF_001313825.1. NCBI lineage: Eukaryota > Metazoa > Arthropoda > Insecta > Hymenoptera > Formicidae > Dinoponera > Dinoponera quadriceps. The sequence goes on along the minus strand of NW_014567016.1, from coordinate 368 downwards.
CCCCGCGTCACTTGCCATTTATAGAAAATCTCATAACTCCCTTCATTGCTATTATTGTATTAAAATTCAAAATTGATCCGATAATCCCGCAACTTCTGATCTTAATTTTTCACCGATCATGCTCGGTGTATGAAATGGGTTATGTTATGCGATTTTTAGATATCATGTGCGATTTAGACAAACTAAATTTTTCCGCTCCGTGAAAACGGATGTGCATGATCCGCTTCTCGTCTTATCTCTGTAAACCTAAGACCACCGTGGAACATTTAGTTGGTATTCCCACCGAAAATGCTTAATATTGCAGTTGCAGAAAGAAGAAAGAGACTAGGACGAGCCTATAAATAAGGACCTTGTCTTCAAAAGTAGTA
>NW_014567015.1:0-532 GCF_001313825.1 Dinoponera quadriceps | reverse complement strand
CGCGGGTGGGGCTGCCTGCCCGGCGGCTCAAAAAGGGGTGGAAGGTCGGTATCAGGCGCCTCCCCTTCCCCAGCAAAAGGGGGGGAAGAAAAGGGTTACCCCGGGGGGGGAGCGGGCCATCATGGACCTCCCCCCAGCGGGTGCTCGAGTGGGAGGGCCGCAGGAAGCAGGAGCGGAAGTGGCGACGTCTGCTACGGAGGAGGCGCGCGGGGCTTCTCCCTCCTCGCCGGAGGGGGCCGCGCAGGTCGCCAAGAAAAGGAGAAGAGGGGAACCGGGCGGGGGGGACGCCGAAGGGGACAGCCGCAATGGCTAAGTCCCCACGAATTTTGCAGGCGAACCTCAACCACGCCCGCCGTGCGCAGGAATTATTCCTGCACACAATGGCGGAGCGTGGTTGCGGTTTAGGGGTAATCTCCGAGCCCTGGTGGGTTCCCCCGGACGCCCCAAATTGGGTCTGTTCGGGGGACCCACGTGGGCTGGTGGCCGCCACGTGGAGGGGGGCGGGTGCCCCCTTTCCCCCGTGCTCCGTAAT
>NW_014567014.1:0-1230 GCF_001313825.1 Dinoponera quadriceps | reverse complement strand
GTCATTTTGACTGGTCGTGCAATTTCAATTCAAAATTCCTACTGCATGTTACATTTGCTTTCCGAAATGATGTTATGACTTTTGTAGCTATAAGTAGATAATACATTTTATGAACTTAATGTTACTTTATATATATTCGTAACGAATATATTTTTTGTTATTGACACTTATACCAGTACCAGTCAAAATGACTGGTGCATGTTTCTATGAAGAAATTTTGTGATGAAATGACATTAGGACAGCTATAACAATTGATGGGTACTGCAATGTTTTATCGGCACAAAAATATTATTTCGGGAGAATCATGAGACCGATGCAGTACATATAGCGGCCCATGCCTTTCGTTTTTTCCGTTATCGGCATTGAGCCGATTACGGCGATTACGGCGATTACGCGCAGTATTTATTTAGGACACGGTCTTGTTTCGAGCTTCATTCAACACACACGAAATAAAATCTTAGTCCAAACGATCTCCAAGCGTAATTATTAACCTTTATCCTCACAGTGATACAGGTAAGAAACATTTATGTGGATAATAAAATATTCAAAAATAGATTCTTCAGTAAGAAGCCTAAATACTGAAAGAGTTACTTAATTTCAATTTATTTTTATAGCGATCGTCAGGCCCTGAAAATGGCAAAACGAATAAAAGTTTCTACATATTTGAAATATGCAACCAGCATACCTCTGGAATGTTCAGATGTAGAAAGTGATGAATTATATGATAGCAACGGCGAATTTTTGGAGAGACAAACTGATCCACAAGGCAGTGACGATAACAGTGCTATTATCGAGAGTAGTAATGAGGAAATTCCTGATAAAGACAATATAGATCAGTCAAGCGACAGTGATTGCGGAAATATTCCAAACAAACGTACGAGAAGATGCATGCGATTCCCTTCCAGTTCTGAAGACGAAAGTGGAAGTAACGTACCAAATCAGCAAACTGAAATTGCTTCAGACTGAACTATCTGGAAAAGAATTGAAGAAGGAGGTGTTGCTGGTAGATTACCAGTTCAGAGTGTTTTCAAAGATGTACACGGGCCAACAGCACATGCTAAAAGAAACATTATGAAGGGGAATCTAAGTAGTGCGTTCCTATTACTGATTGACAACCATATTTTGGAACATGTATGAATTTGTACAGAGTTAGAAGCCTCTCGAGTTTTGGGGAAAAACTAGACAATTACGCAAGCAAAATTGAAGGCGTTTCTTGCAATATTGTACGCA
>NW_014567013.1:290-562 GCF_001313825.1 Dinoponera quadriceps | reverse complement strand
CGCGCGCGCGCGCGCACATCGACCGATAATTTAATTTTAAATCCCCGATGGGGAAATTCGAAAATGCTATTTAGGACTCGCCAGGAAATTCGAGTATTTAATTTTCAATTATAAGTGGCGACGACTATTTACATATTTTACATCGCGACAGCTTTCTAATTAGTGTACCAATTAGTGCAACATATGAGAACGTCCCAGCGGAACCAAGCGGTACCCTACGGAAATCTTCATTTAAGCATCGCGTTTCCCGACAAGACAAAAAGGATAATTGA
>NW_014567013.1:0-232 GCF_001313825.1 Dinoponera quadriceps | reverse complement strand
CTTAAATTAATATATTTCTTAAATTAGAAGTAAATTGCATTTATACTTCTTAAATAAAAATCTCCAATATTAATTAGATTAACGCGCACTTTAATTAATTTTAGATAAGAAAAGACAAATTTTTTAAAATTAAAAGTTGACTCGGAAATTGCAATATAAGTCGCCACAAAATTTATCTTTCTTTCTCTCTCTCTCTCTCTAAAAGACAGGTTGCCGTCAATGTTGCCGTCGA
>NW_014567012.1:250-558 GCF_001313825.1 Dinoponera quadriceps | reverse complement strand
TACGAAAAAATCGGGTGAGACGGGTGGTCTGGGACACCCTGTATATCAGTATAGTAATCTATGACTATTAACCCTTTGCGCTCGAGGCCTTTCTCGCTCGAGCGAACCAGCAACTCGAGAGGAGTTAGCTGCTCTCGCTTATTTCATGAAGGCTAAAAGTAGACTCGTGAAGCAATATTCGTTAGGCCAAATCTAAATACCAGGTGTATGCAAAAGTTTTTTCCGGTTTTTTGGTAAAAAAAAAACACGTAATTTTCAATGGAAATTAATTTTTTTTTTATTCAAAATATTGGCCATCGGCTTCTACA
>NW_014567012.1:0-233 GCF_001313825.1 Dinoponera quadriceps | reverse complement strand
AATTACGTGAAATATTGGCCATCGGCTTCTACACATTTCGCCTATCTTTCAGGTAATTTATGAATACCATGCCAGAAAAACTGCTTGTCTTTTGCGGCAAACCATTCGTGGAGCCATTTTCCAACTTCCTCAAAATTGCTGAAGTGCTGCTCTGCGAGTGCGTGCCCTTTTGATGCGAAGAGGTGATAGTCAGATGGCGTCAGGTCTGGGGAGTACGGCGGGTGCGGAAGGAT
>NW_014567011.1:0-577 GCF_001313825.1 Dinoponera quadriceps | reverse complement strand
ACGTTGACGAACCGCTGAGCAAATTCTAAGAGAGAAAACCTTTTCGGAATTAGAACAAGTTATTCGATTTTAATTTTCGCGTATCTCGGCTCGCCACGGGTTCGACCTTCCGTGCGAGACATCAATATCGTTTTTCTCTGCATCTTGTTACGAGGTATCTTTCGCGGCCTCGCGACTACTTCGCGAGCGATAGTCTGTCTTCATTTAATCACATTTGTAAATTTGAACGTTGTGATCGTCGACGTGAATCGTGTTGCGTCTTATAACCGCGGTTGCGCGTGGCACCAGAAAAGGAAGAAAAGGAAGAACATCATTACTCCTGCATTGTAAAGGCCAGATGGCCATTCTGGCTTAACAGAAAAATAAACCATTTCACAACCACAGCTCGATTTCAAAAATTTCCATTAACACACCGATCCTTTCCTGCATTCCGTGCCCTGCGCTGGGCAGATCAAACGAATCATTGCACCCGAGACGCTTAGTGCATTCGCTCACAAACATCCTTTTGGTTCTTCTAGCCGGATCGGTGCAATTAAAAAAAAGTAATCAAGGTTGAGACATGGCTGATCAATTGACG
>NW_014567010.1:0-377 GCF_001313825.1 Dinoponera quadriceps | reverse complement strand
CATAAAGAGGTGGCATGAGCAGGCTAAGAAAACGATTTTATTTCCTCAAGCTTTTTCTAAGTATAATAGTAACATGGGAGGAGCGATCTTCATGACCAACATTCTAATTCTTTACTACCTACGATAAGATAAAAAAAATGGTTTTGGTGTTTGTTTGTTTATTCGATTGATTTAAGCTTCGATTGCCAATGCTACAGTAATATACAATAAATTACATCCAGCAGAAAAAAAAGGAAGTAAAGATGTAGTACAAAAAATTTGTGAATATTATATAGATAGTTTTGATGAATCGAGATCACAAAAACGAAAAAGGTGTATACCACTTAATACAGAAACTTCAGAAGTCATTCATAAAATTAAAATTGGATTATTGAAAG
>NW_014567009.1:0-227 GCF_001313825.1 Dinoponera quadriceps | reverse complement strand
CGTGTGTTAGCTAAGGGTTAAGATAGACCAAGCGTTTCGCGCGGGTTTCATGCAGGAAAAAAAAGGCGGGGGGCTTAGCCGGTCCAGTGCACGGTCGGTAAATATAACGAGTTCGGAGAGACGCGTGTGTTGCGGGGGCCCAGCGCAGTCAGTGGTTTCGGCGCGTCGCGGCGCTCCTGTGCCCGTGCTGGCTATGGGTACAGGACTCTTTTGACGGGTTAGGTGCC
>NW_014567008.1:0-639 GCF_001313825.1 Dinoponera quadriceps | reverse complement strand
GAGAGTAAATTGCCTGCGTCGGTAAAATATATAATACAAATATGGTGCAATACATACAAACAGATGTGAATTTTTCTGTGAAATATTTAATACAAATTGTAATCTCACTAAAGGAGACCCACAAATAACAATGTTTTCTTGATATTTCCAAAGGTTTTCAAAGATAGTCATTCAACATTCTAATGTCATACACGTTTGCGCAAAAACAGAGGATTTTTTGTAATTTGTAACTATCAATTTCTTGTGATTAATTATTCTATACCGTACCTCATTAATCCTTTCTATCATTTTCGTACGNCTACTTCTATTTTGTCTAAGTAGGAATTGTTAATTTTACCCCATTTGTTGTCATTCCACATGAGATTTATGAAATTATTCAGATTACTCATACTTTCGTAATGCAGGTTTCAAACACATTGACATCTATCTTATGAAGAATACACTATAATTTCAAGCCTGGAGTAAGATGATGACCTTGATTTTGACCTCGACCATGGCCTTCAAGGTCATTTCAAGGGCAACTTTACTTTTTTAAATCGAATTCCATACATTTTATTGCATATCCTTATATCTTATATTGAAAGCTTTCTTAAACATTATTATAAACTATTTTTTCGTTAAGTGCTTTTTCAGTTATAA
>NW_014567007.1:0-602 GCF_001313825.1 Dinoponera quadriceps | reverse complement strand
TATATGCAATCGATTATACATTCCTAAAAATTTTTCAGTAACATTGCGAGCATTCGAATTTCGTCTCGCAGTGAAAAGAAAGCGTTAGATATTTGTAAGCATAATCTATAATATTGTTATAGTTAATATAATCATTTTCACAGCACAAATGCTATTACAGTATTAGTGTTAATAATCTTATATAAATATTGTTGCTATATTTTTAGTTAGAATAACAAAAAAATATAATTTGCGCCAGAAATTGCTGTAATTTTATTGAAATTATTTTTTTCTCAACGTTACTTTTCGTATGTCAGTTACGCAATAAAGAAAATGTCGTTTCTTTGTTTCAGTACAATAATGAGTTATCGTGTTGGATATCGGTCACAAAGCATAACCGAAGCCTTACNCACCACAGAGCGGCGAGCTTGAAGAAAGAGAGAGTGTTCGCCAAAGTGATGCCAAGACTGTCGATTAGGAGCGAGAAGTTGCCTATATCAAAGTGCGTGAAAATGTAGGCATACTGATAATATTGCGATATCACTATTGCCACTATGAAAATCGACAAGTGGAGGTTCGGGTTAACCGAGTCCGGCCACATGCCGATGGAACGAAGGCAGATT
>NW_014567006.1:0-561 GCF_001313825.1 Dinoponera quadriceps | reverse complement strand
TCGAGTGCGAACTTTGTGATCGATCGGACAATCTATTCAACAAGCGGGGCTGCCGATATTTTGCCACTTTGCAAGAAGCCACGCAAGTAAGCGAAACGTATAACAATTGGTTCCGTTTGAACGGCGCAGAGACCGTGTGTAACTCTGCGCGATCGATGATGTTGTGGCAATTAGAGAACGATTCGGTGCGATAGATCGTACACTTTGTCGATATATCTTGTCATAAAGTATATTTTCTCTTGAATTTGAGATATAAGTGTCACTCGAATATCGAATTAAATATTTCGATTNTATTTCGATTAAAAATCATCCATTTGAATGGAGATTTTAAAAGGTGATCTTTACTCATATCTTCACTCTTCATTTTTATCTATCTTTTCTACGTCATAAATAATCTTTATCTGTACACTGAAAAAGAGCAAAAGCGTTATATTTAAGTAATATTTTATTCGAAATGGTTACTTCAATAATCCTCGATATAAATGTTTATAAAGAGCAGTAAGACAATTAATTATATGAGCCGTTTATTTTGAAAGTGGCCTAAGTCCATTTATATTTAAA
>NW_014567005.1:0-1586 GCF_001313825.1 Dinoponera quadriceps | reverse complement strand
CTAAAATGAAGTAAAACATATTATCGTTCGGAAAAAATGTGTATATGTATATATGCAATCAATGCACTTTGTAATACGCGCCGACAAAAAATGCAAAGAATCATATAGTTGAAAATGAAGAAAGAATCTGAAGGTTTACTCTCGTAAAGGCTTCTAACGATAAATTTGTCATTCCTCCCGCAGTGATGGTTAGTTGTTTCTGAGACCTCATAATAAAGAATAATATATTTCTTGCCTGATTGGGCGACATGAGGTACCATAAAGACTCATACCCTGCATTGCCAAGTGATTTACTCTAGGAGAAGAGAAAAAAATGTTTTAAATATACTTACTTCTTTTGTTATTAAACAAATTAAGGAAAAGCGTCTCTATAGCTTGTAAGTATCATAAAATACAATAAAAATAGGAATAAATGTTATAGACATGATTACTACATACAGCGCCTTTGAATGAATCATGCATAGAAAAGAAAAATTCAATCGCGACAATCAATTTCAATACAACATTAATACATTTTCAGATATATGTTAATCATAAAAACTATACATTCTGGAATTGTTTTCGATCGCATATTGTCTTAAACTACCGAAACCTGTAATTAATTATCAAAGTTATATGTAGAGATGAATTAGACCTAATAAATTATAAATATTCACCAACCTTATGACTAAGATATTCTCCCGCAAAGCAATAAATAAAAATTTCCATCATTATGTTGCAGTAAGCGAATATCTGGCTCTCCCCAGAATGACGCCTGCTACGTTATGATTGGACTATTTCATTAAATGTTCAACAAGTCTCAATGAATTTCAATATCGATGACAGTGCATTCATGCAAGCACTGCGATACTCACTGTTACAATAAACAATCCAAGAACGCAGATGGCTAAGGTATTCCAAAAAACTTGTATCAAAGCTATAAAGGAGAAATGTTTATCGAGATTCTTGGAAAATGTGATGACTTTATTATGCTTCTTGATCAGCATTCCTACTGTTTGCCCAGAAGATCCGTAATAGGATATTCTCTCAGAAATGGTTTTGAATCCTTCACATATGATATCGATTTGTCCGTTTACATAAAATACCTAAAATATATTTAAGAAATTGCTAAAATTTCAAGTATTATATTTAATGAAAAAATAGCTNTAAGAAATTGCTAAAATTTCAAATATTATATTTAATGAAAAAATAGCTTTTTAGAAAAAATTTTGAAAATCGTAAAAGGAAGAAAGCCGGATATGATATTCTTCATATGATAATGATTGGTTATTATAAAAATCTGTCAACCGATATTTAATTATTATCTTATGTCAAATTTTGAACAGCCTCAGAGCGTTCTGCAAAACCGAGTTTTTCCAAATACGTTAAGTCACAAGTAAACCTACGTTAGATTTTGTCACGATAATAATTTTGGATTGCCAGTCTATTCATTATGGACTTTTGCAAGACATACCACTGTAGAAATAAACGCGTTCAGAAAAGCAACCGTATATGCCACGGACATCCCGTGCAGAAACAAAATGACGACGAGAATTTAGTAGAGCGGTGATTGCTCAGCTTCAAAAGGAAACAATGCATTCACGGGG
>NW_014567004.1:0-394 GCF_001313825.1 Dinoponera quadriceps | reverse complement strand
TTTTCAATGCTACATTTAGGGTTAATAGGACTCTAATTTCATTTTCAACAGTTTAAAAAACTATTAAAAGGTTTGAAAATACCGGCACTATCAGTGATCTACTTAGATCAGGCAGACCAAGGTCAGCAGGTAATGAAGAGAAGTCTTTACATGTTTTGTTAACATTTACCGAAGATCCGCATACTTCAATTCGTAGAACTGCTCAAGAGCACGAAATAAGTAAATCATCGGTTCACAACATACTACAGAGAGAGAATTTCCATCCATACAATTAAAAAAAGATATCGTATAAAAGTACATTTAATGAAAATTAAAAAAAATTATTTTATTTGTATTCCAGTTATGTAGTTTTAGTTCGATCGATAACGGCATGTTTGTATAACTATAAAAGCAG
>NW_014567003.1:0-2208 GCF_001313825.1 Dinoponera quadriceps | reverse complement strand
CTTGCTCTAAAGTTTTAGATAAACTCTTATTTTCTCCTAATTACTTCTCTTTATATAAAAAAAACTTTATATAAATTTTAAATAAAAAAATTATTTATGTGTAGAAAACTTATTCTCAATTAAGCCTGAGCCATTCACCGTGAATGAAGTTCACTTTCCACCAAAATCATTTCGGAAAGTTAATTTTTCAAGTGCTTGGAAAATCACAAAAACATCTATTTTTTCCTCAAAAAATTATTTTAATTATACGCAACACAATACCCTTCATAAGATACAAATGAAATACAACTTCTTGCGACAATATTCACGAGCGATGGATATTACTGTTGACATTGAGTAGATTACAAACATCATCGTCGCGATCACAATCCATTCGGTCGTCTCACCTTCGCCATCAACTAATTCATATCACAAATAGACCGGCAAAGTACTGGGATATGGATCTAGACAGTTTTGTCATGTTACATCTTACATCTTGCGTTTTTCTGCCGCTTTTGATCGTTATTCGATCGTGAGATTCAGTCGCGGAGAATTCTATTAGCCTTATGATTGTCACCACGACAATCCTCCTGCGGTATGTTGCGCATGTTCGTGTTGTGCAGTCGATTTGCAGTTGCTGCAGATCGTAATATGACATCTGAAACTAATGAATACGATTAATCTCTTCTGGACAGAAATCAATATGATCAATACCATGATTTCCGTTTATCTTCAGTTTATTCAAAATAAGCATAAGCATACATATAATTTTTTTAAATATTATGTCTCTGCATAATTCTGTAACGAAAATCGAGTAAATTTTAAACGTAAAAGAGCGATTTTAATTAAATAAATGTATTCCATTCTGTTCAATGATTATCTGCCATCTCTCCACGAGATTCATTATCCCTCTTTTATAGAAGTCCTGAGAATTTTTGGCAAAGAAGTCATCCAAGTAGTTTTTGAGGACGTCCAGGGAACTGAAGGTTTTGTTATTCAAATTATTCTGTGGCGTTCGGATCAAGTGATAGTCTGAAAGTGCAAGGTCTGAACTATACAATGAGTGCACCAGAACGTCCTATCCAAGCCGCAATAACTTTTGCCGGGTCATCAGACAAACCTGTGGTCTAGCGTTGTCTTGGTAGAACCCAACACTCTTTCTGTTCGCCAATTCGATCCGCTTTTGATCGATTGCTCTCTTTAATTTGGCCAGTTGTGAGCAGTACTTGGTCGAATCAATAGTTTTGTTTGGTGGCAGTAACCCATAATAGATGATTCCTTTCCCATCCCAACAGATACTGGGTATGACCTTCTTCGGGTGTAATCCAGTCTTTGTGACCGTCTGAGCAGCCTCCCGTTGCTTCGAACATAATCTTTTTAAACTGACATTGCTGTAGTCTATCCACTTTTCATTTCCAGTGATCATCCGCTTTAAAAATGGTTCGTTTAAGCAGCGAATCGCAAGCTGAAATTCGATCCATTACATTCTTTTCGCTCAGTTCGTGCGGCACCCTAACATCAAGCTTGTTTACCATTCCAAGCTTCCGTGAATGAAACAGTTGATTGGTCAATATTGAGGTTATGTCCAATCTCTGTAGCCCTCAAATGCCGGTCGGAGTTGATTAAAATCTTGAATTTATCGACATCAGTATTGACAGGCCGACTAGAGCGATCTTAAGATCAACTTGGAGACCAGAAGGAGCATCTTGGAAATCAAAATCTTCGCAATGATATTTCACAAACCACTTCCGGCACACACTTTTGCTCACGGCATTCTCTGCGTACACGGCACATATCTTTTTGTGAGTTCGAGACGCGTTTTTGCCTTTTCGGAAATAAAAAAGCGACATGCACCGGAAATACAAGTCTTTTTCTTCCATGTTAAAAATATGATTAAACTTCGTATACGTGACGGACCTTGATGAATACTTTCTTAAAATTTCGGCATAAATTTCAGCTTTCATTTAATGTACGACACTTCATATGTTTGACACATGTGCGAGCGGAAAAACAACTGCGAACAACATAAGTAAAAATTTTGCTACGGAATTATGCTTAGACCGAATACTATTTATGTACAACAAAAATAATAATAAATGTTTATTAAAATATAATTATGATACTATAGCTCTATTACTTACTATTGGGTTGGTAAAATAAGTTCGTTCGGTTTTTTAATGGGAGTAGGTTTACTCGTTCTGCTATCTCTTTTCCACAACGCTATCGCAC
>NW_014567002.1:0-743 GCF_001313825.1 Dinoponera quadriceps | reverse complement strand
AGCGGTCTTTTATACCGCAAAAACGCGGTTTTTCCGACACGTGCTTAACTACAACAACAAATTGCTGCCTACATGTGCACGTGTCGGTTGCGTGCTGCGCATGTGGATTTGTTTATTGGCGTTGAGCGCCGTTTCGCGAACGACGGATGGTCGGTCGGCCGCGGTGTTTGCCGGGGGGGAGTGCATCGTTACATGCGAATATGCCGATGCGTATGNCCGCGGTGTTTGCCGGGGGGGAGTGCATCGTTACATGCGAATATGCCGATGCGTATGCCAGAACAGCTCTCCAAGCTAGTGGAAGACGTGAATCTCGACAGCACGGAAGAACTGCGCGTGACGATGCTTGGCGTTAGCGATTGGCTCGCATACCAGTTCAACGAGTATCGCCGCGAAGCAGCTATCTGCGCTGACGCTATTGCCGCGCACGTGCGCACTAAGGACTACGTGCTGAACCTTTGAGATATTACCAAACATCCGAGGTTTCAAGCCGTCGACGGCGAAACTTACCACGGACGTCACGAACCCGATTCTATTCTGCGCGCTCTTGTTGATTTAGCACGACGCGAGAACCGCTATTAAGCGAACCCACATTCCGACGAGCCATTCTTTATTTGCGACGCAAAGAGCGGTGGCGGTTGCATAAACGATTCGAATGGCGATGACGGTGACGCCAAACTATGCAAGCGACGGCGCGCGAACACATTAGTCTTCAACGACACGAACGAAACGTTTCAGGTACTGCT
>NW_014567001.1:0-990 GCF_001313825.1 Dinoponera quadriceps | reverse complement strand
ATTTACTTGTTTTTTATATTTAAAATTTAAATGAAGTAAGAACGTTCGAGAAACATACTTCTTAGAACGTCTAATATATACCTTACCTAACAAAAGTGTCGCAGTATCACAATTATACTGCTCTGCTACAATTCCATTTTTTAAATTAAAATATATACATTTTGAAGTTTGATTATGTCTGTTTCTAACTATTTAACTAAATTATTAAAAAAATATATTAATTTCTAAAAGATATTGATATCTTGCCGCCTAAATTATTTTTAACAATTTTATTATATCTCGATATTATACATATTTTAAGTTAATAATACGCCCGTTTGATCATTTATATGCTTGAATCGCTTTCATATACTATGTCGGGCACACCAGCGATTTTCCTTACCCACAGAGCACAGCTGTCTACCCATGTGATAGATCACACGTCTGCACATGAGCGCCCAAAGCGAACGCGCAGCAAAACGAATTGTTGATCAGTTTAAAAATGTGACACATCGTGAATGGTTAGAGGAAATAGTTGAGGATGATTTTTATCCGAGATATGTCAATGATATCAGTCAAAATTATTTAACAGAATTAAATGATTATGAACATAATTCTGAATCACCAATGGAAAGGCATATTCTGAATGCTAATAATTCTTCCTTGTAAGTTATAAATAAAACTTCAGAAGAAAAAATTATTTCCTCTACAATGTGTGACATATAATGATTCAGAAAGTGTATCAATTGAAGGCAGCTAGATCTCGTCCAGACGAGTCAAGGCGTTCTTGTTTTTTTTCGACCGCATCATTATTAATATCTTGGAGACGTCGGGACAACTTCGCAGCAATTTTTCGATCCAAATTCTTCCAAGAAGACCGGCTCCTCCTGATTTAAGACATATTATTATATGTGTCGATGATATACAAGTTATCGCTCATAGTATCACATATGAGAGCTTTACATTCAGACGCAGTAAATACCTGTAATGAAGATCGACTGGCCCGCATAG
>NW_014567000.1:0-496 GCF_001313825.1 Dinoponera quadriceps | reverse complement strand
CTTCAAAGGATAGGATCTTTTATACATCCGGCATAAATGACCTTGTTGGCAGATGAAGGAAAGTCATAGAAAACAGTGGTCAATATTTCATTAATTAATCTCACTTATATGCTTAAGTATAAGAAATTGAAATTTCCTCAAAAAAACGACATAACTTTCTTTTCAACCTAATAGCTTTACTCTTTCATTCGGTCGGTTCACGCACGGTTGTTTGTTGACTACCAAAATGTGAAAGTGCGGAGCGCCTAATATCGGTAATATCGGTAACACCTTTTCCTGTCGTTGTTCGATAATTGTTGGAAGCTATTCTTTCTCTCGATTGCTTTCCTTGGCTGTCTCTCGTTTCTTGCGCCTCTCGCCCTCCGTAACAATCTCCTGGATTGCTTTTATTCGGGGGACTCTCAAACCTTAATATCCATGACCTTGTTCTGTTGCTGCTAAGTGATCTGTAATGTACAAGATTCTAATGTCTCGGCGTCTCCTCGGTGACTTCGAT
>NW_014566999.1:0-657 GCF_001313825.1 Dinoponera quadriceps | reverse complement strand
CTAAAGTATCAAAATAGGTTATCGAAAAATTGACGAGAATATTTCATATCACTTGAAAGATACTTGACGAAATATTTCATATCTAATACCGAAAAGTATCAGAATAAAATGTCAAATTTCCCAGGGAATATCAACTTTTCGATAATCTATTTCACTATATTTATACACAGAATAGTGAGAAGAATTGATTTATGTTTAAAAAAAGAACTATATTATTCCATTCAAAAATTCCCTAAAATGTCCCCAATGCGACTCCCTGTGATTCCCTAAAATCAATTGTGAAGACCAAAATATTTTTTTNACTAAAGTATCAAAATAGGTTATCGAAAAATTGACGAGAATATTTCATATCACTTGAAAGATACTTGACGAAATATTTCATATCTAATACCGAAAAGTATCAGAATAAAATGTCAAATTTCCCAGGGAATATCAACTTTTCGATAATCTATTTCACTATATTTATACACAGAATAGTGAGAAGAATTGATTTATGTTTAAAAAAAGAACTATATTATTCCATTCAAAAATTCCCTAAAATGTCCCCAATGCGACTCCCTGTGATTCCCTAAAATCAATTGTGAAGACCAAAATATTTTTTTTTTAGTCAAAACATGTCTCTTTTGTAATTATACGTATAACCCCACCCCCTAAAAA
>NW_014566998.1:0-1307 GCF_001313825.1 Dinoponera quadriceps | reverse complement strand
TAACACATGTTAATTAGTTGTTGCATTGTAAATTGTAATTTATATTTAATTGTAATTTATATTTGAAATGGAACCGAAGATTGAGAATCAATGCTGCGGTCGGGAAATGAGAACCGCGAAATGAGAACCGCGGTCGGCTCTCTCTATGGTTTGCGCTAGCTCTCTCCATGGTCCGCGCTAGCTTTCTTCATGATCCGCGCTAGTCGATATAGCCGAGACCGTGGCAGACAACGACAGATCATTCTTGAATGGTTACTCAGTCAGTTCAGACTGCGCATTCCGATATCCTATATCCTGATCTATATTTCTAACACGGCTATTTTTTGACAATTTCCTACGGATTTTTCTCAAACTTCATCAACTTTCGAACTTAGACTCCGAACATTACTATACGCACTTATATACTACTTTGGCTATTTCTGACGAACTTTTTCCATGCTCCTCCGACATTGACAGAATATCTGAATATACGATTTTCCGCTAAACCTATGATTGCATTCTCTTCTGATTTTCCTGTTTTTTCCTTCTCTTTCCCTTTTCCTTTTTGATTTGGCGATCTGGACAACCTATCGCAACCTATCTTACGACGACTCGGCTTCCTTTTATTAAGATTTCCTCCCATCCAGCGCAGGCAACGAGAATTATTTTATAATTTTTCGTCTCCACTTCGGTTCCGTGAAGTTCACAGTGAATAAATCGTGATTAATGAACGCTTTAGACTCGAAATTTACGCTCCTTCCTTCCGATATCGGGCCTCTCCCTCCTACAGTGGCGGATACATTATTGAAATTTTTCTACGACATCACCGGATCAGCGGCTCCACTTACACCGGGGTCTCCGTCGCCGAAACTTCCGCGGATCGATCTGTCAGCTGCCGTACGATCGCCGCTACCGGTTCTCCTTAACCCCAGGGCACCCTCGGAGAAGCTGCTGGTCAAACCAAGGTCGACCGGACGAGTCAGGAGACGCACCGAGTTCCGGAAGTCCCGGTATTCCCTCCTCCTTTATCCACATACCTCCTCATCCTCTCCCGAGGTGGTCCTAGGGAAGAGTGCTACCCCCGCGGAGCACCAACCGTACGGCTCACCATTTCCTGCCCTTTCCGCGAATTTCGGAGGGAAGAGTGCTACCCCCGCGGAGCACCAACCCTACGGTTCGCCATCCCCTGTCCCTTCCGCAGGTTTTAAAGGGAAGAGTGCTACCCTAGCGGAGCAGCAACCTCCTGGCTTTTTGCACATCCCATCCACTGGTACGGTCATGGGAAAAAGTGGTGTGTCGGCGTTGTTCAAATCTCACGATCCTCCACG
>NW_014566997.1:871-1122 GCF_001313825.1 Dinoponera quadriceps | reverse complement strand
GAGACGAAGATAGTTTTGAGTGCTTGGAAGCGTCGACGAGTGGAAAATTAAAGCTGGCCAGTCAAACGTCCACAGATGTCAAAGGCAGAGGCACAGTAGAAGTATCTCTGGCACATGCTAAATTAACAAGGCAGGTCGTTGCTTAACAACAGGTTGTTCGTGCCGGATTTGCAAACCAATTTAGTTTCGGTTGCAAAAATAACCGACAAGGGACATGTTGTCACTTTTTACAAGGATTTCGCAAAGGCTAC
>NW_014566997.1:306-709 GCF_001313825.1 Dinoponera quadriceps | reverse complement strand
AATGCTGCCGGAGATCCCGAAGATGTATTGGATTGCGAGATATGCCTGAAAGGGAAGATGACACCTTTGCCATTTCCAAATAGTTGCCCAACTCGCACAAGACCCTTGGAATTAATTCATTCTGATGTAGTAGGACCATTCCAAACTCAATCGGCAAGTGGAGCAAAATTCTTTGTCACCTTGGTAGACGATATCTTAAGATATTGCCAGATTTACTTCCTCAGTCAGAAAAGCAGCGTGCTTAAGGCATTCAAAAGGTACAAGAGTCTCGTAGATAATCATACAGGAATGAAGATTAAATACCTCCAATCTGACAATGGCAGAGAATATTGTAATCAGGTGTTTGATAATTTTTTCTCCGAATGCGGGATCGAGCATAGGCTCTCCGCTCCGCGCACGCCCC
>NW_014566997.1:0-274 GCF_001313825.1 Dinoponera quadriceps | reverse complement strand
TTGGATATGGCCAGGTGCCTCCTTATACAATTTACTCTCCCATCGATGTTCTGGAGTGACGCCGTAGCAACTGCCTGTTACATTCGCAATCGTTGTCCGACAAAAACATTAAACGAAGTCACGTCACACGAAAAATGGACTGGCAAACTTCTTATTCTAGCCACTTGAGAATATTCTGTACTGCTGTTTAGGTCCTTGACGAGACACCAGGTAAAGATAAATTTTCCACAAAATCTAATAGAGGTATTTTTATAGGATATCCCAAAGAGTCTAA
>NW_014566996.1:0-1295 GCF_001313825.1 Dinoponera quadriceps | reverse complement strand
CACCCAGGAGCCAGCGCTACCGCTTCGGAATGAGCGTTCCAGCATCTCACAGCACTCTCCTGTACGGAGCTATTGCACAAGACGTGGTCCTCCACCGTACGTACCCGTCTAAGTTCCCGCGGACTTAGTTCCAGCGGACTTAGACGCATAGCGCGATTCTTACGCGCATCCGATCCGTAAGGGGGGTCTTCAGGAGCTCTCGCTCACCTACGCCCGGAGGGATATAGGTTCCCGGCGATTTTACTCGCCTTTCCTTCCACCGAGGCCAGCCTCGAGTGGAGGTTTTATAGATTGTATATGTTATATCTCGCGTTTCAGTGATCCATCAAATTGGAATGTGTTTCAACGAGAGAGAGATAGAAAGAGCAATTTCAGTAGAATTTCCTTTGCGCTCTGTCTGAGCGGTCCCGGTATTTTGTTGCAGCGCTCGGCGACGCGCTAAGCGCACACGCAACACATCTCTTTTGTCCGTCGAGCAAGATTCGACATTGGATCGCCAAGCCAGTCCGCAAGAATTTCTATTTGAAAAAAAAATTTTCTCGGCACAAAAATATGTATATACCTTGGTATAAGTAAATTTGTTACTAGTATCTACCGAATAGATATTTTTTCTCTCACAGATAACGCGATCCCGCGAACCGCCGACGGATCTCGGTGATTGGACGGCATTAGTTATAACCGGCGTTCCTGCACGGAGCAGCGGCCGCTGCCTCGCGTTAAAACGATGCACATCAGCCACGACTTTCTTTATGACGCGACGCATACCTATCCGCTGCGCTCGTTCGTTCGCTCTCAGTGCGTAGAATAAATTACCGTGAGGTAAGACAGCGCAACAGGCCGGTAAGCCGCAACACAAAGTTGCGCTAAAGTTATAGTATACAGGATTACCGGTTTATTTACGCCGTCTCGAGTGCAACGCCGGAAGTTAAGACGTTGTTTTTCATGCTTTTCAGCGCACGAGCGAGCGGTAACCGCAATCGTAACGCGCTGCACCACGTGACGTATGCAATGAGATCGCATTATTTTCCAGTCTCGCAGTCGAGTTCATTTCAAGTCAAGGGTATTACGTGAGATCTTTCGCCTATCAAAACGTCAGAATCGTCATCGCGGTTAATGATAGTAACATATTAGGCCTATGAGGCCTACACATGTTTTTTTTCGCTTATCCCCTCCTCCATGTCTTATACATGACGTTATATCTTACTCTTATTCTTATTATTCAGAAAAAAAGTTTAATCCATTGTTATAAGCGCAACGATAAAGTATGTCAAAGACCATAAACGGTGCCACGGCTC
>NW_014566995.1:0-4439 GCF_001313825.1 Dinoponera quadriceps | reverse complement strand
ATACTTCGTGCCATTTGGCGCGCCTTTCCGCTTAGTGTAAGTACGGTTCCTTGTAACAACGGGTCCCGGCTGAGTGGTTCTGCAGGTAGGCGTGTGAAACACTCTTATGCGCAACGGGTTACCCAAACAATTATAAAATCTCTTCCAATCAGTCCAAATCTTTCTTGATACTTTCTAGCACTCTTGGCAGTCCCCCCACAGGAGGGAAACCTGTCTGACTGACCTGCCAGGGATTCCTGCGTACAGGCTTGGAAAAATTACGAACAGAGTCCTCAGCTTGAGGAAGCGGAACTTGGCCGGCGTAGTGTTGCCGTTACCGCGAGGAACCACGTGGAGGTGTCCGCCTGTGCGCCGGGGCGGTCGGCGCACAGCTCTGCCGCCGTGGCGCATTGCGCCGAACGACTCGCATCGCTAATGCAGTGGCAATAGGGCCACATGTGACTTAAAATCGAGAGTGTAAATTGCTCTCGAATAAATACGTAAAATAAATAAATAAATAAATAAGTAAAATATTCCCACAGCACGTGGCTGAGTCACAGATTAAAATTTCCACATCAATAAGCTGAGTCGTTTTTTTTTTTTTTTTATTTTAAAATTGTTAAAATATTGCATCAGCGAGCTTGGTGCCAAGAGTTTAAAGCACGGATTCATCTCCGATGTTTCGAAGTGGTGCATTATAGTCCATAAAGTTATGGTACATTTCTATTGAGCTCCTTAGTGCGAGCAATGCTATTGTTCTCAATGAGCCTCTGCCTGTTATATTCAGTTCTGCGAGGCAGGATATAGTTAGCTGGGGCATAGAGCCACGAGTTCCCACGACGATTGGTAAAATTTTAAAATCTTTCACCCCTAGCATGGTTGTCAATGTATCTTCAAGTGATAAATATTTGGTCATCTTGTCTCTTCTACCTCGCTCCATCAGATCGCCATCCTCGTGGCAGACCGTAACGTCAACCACGAAGACCCTTCCCCGATTTTGTACTATCAGGTCCGGTTGGAGATTCCTGAGCTGAGGGTTTTGTATTCTTGCTTCCTTCGTAATGGAGAATCCTTTTTGTTCCATCACTTTCTCCTCCACAAACTCGCGAATTTCGTTATGTCTACGAATTCGCTTGGACTTTGTGTAGGAGCATTGGCCCAGTATGTGGCCAAGTGTCTCTGGTAGCGCCTTGCAATGCCTGCAGATCACTGCTCTTGTTTTGGCTGCTCTATCTAGAGACACCTTATTTGCCGCTACATTCGCTCTAAGTTTAAGAGCCGTAATAAATCTTCCTGGTCGTAGCAGATTCGGTCGGTAGAGCCACTCATTGCCGACCTTATCGTCCTGATAAGCCGGAACGCCTTTTCCCTGTGAAGGCAGAGACGCCCACTGCTTGTGCTCCTTAACTTTGGCTTTCCTCTTGAAATCGTCAATCAATTTGGACGACTGAATGGGCCAGCCCAAAGCTGCCACATGCGCCAAGCGCTTCATTTTCTTTTCAAGGCCGGAGGCCGTACATATGTCTCGTATCACGGGATCGTCATGGTGGAGAAAACGAATACCCGCTTTCAGCGTAGCTGAAGTTAGTACTATCTCCAACTTAGGAAATCCGAGACCCCCGTCACGCTTGGCTGAATAAAGTAAACCATCTGCCGTTGACATTGGCAGATGTAAATAATCCTTCACTGCAGTTCTCAACGTTTGATCGAGCTTCTTGATATCCGTTTGGTTTACAGCTCCAGCAGTGAATGCATATATGTAATGTGGCAGAACATATCTAGCCAACAACTCAAGTTTTTGATGTGGCTTGAGAGCGAGTCTCTTGATTCTTGGAAGTGTGTCCACTAAGTTCGCTATTGACTGCTTGGTGACGACTCCTTCCCACGGCGTGATCTGCATACCCAGGTATGTTAGTGGTGTAGCGGGACCAAGGTATGCAATTTTTAGTCCGGCAATGGTTTGTATTTCCGGATCAATTACGTGCCAGCTATCTCTGGTCGTTCTGATAGCGAACGCAGCACATTTCTCAACCGCCAGAGACATGTCTCTGTCGGATAGAAAGCGCTCGAGCTCCCACAACTGTCTGTTGACTGCTTTTGAATCGTTTGCAAGCAGTAACAAATCATCGGCAAATGCTAAACATGATAATTTATGCTCCGTCGCAGTACGGAAACCCTCCATGGACTCCAGCTTACTGATAATCTCATCCATACACAAGTTGAAGATAAGAGGAGACAAGGGGTCCCCTTGCTTGACTCCTCTGAGCAGACTAACTTCAACCGCATCTTCTTGGCATTTGATTTTTGTTCTAACACCTCTGTACGAGTTCATGATCATCATCACAACTTCCACCGGCATACCCTTACTTCTAAGTGAGTTCAGTATTGCCGAATGTGGAAGTGTGTCGAACGCTTTCGCTATATCCACCTGCACGACGGCGATCCCTCTGTCTTTCTTTGCTAGCGTAATTATCTCATTAAAGAGATTGATGTTGTTGTAACACCCCATCTCGGGGACAAAGCCTTTTTGTCTAGCGTTCATACATATAGATGCTCTTAATCGTTGATCTATAATGCCCCAGTACAGTCTACAGAGGATCGACGAGATCGTGATCGGTCTGTAGCTGCTCGCAGACGCCGGGTCTTTACCATCCTTGAGCAGAAGTGTGGTGCGATTTGACCGCCACTCGCTAGGTTGGTCAAGTGCCAAAAGGATTAAATTATAAAGTGCATACAGCACATCAATGCTCCCTCTTTTCAACAGATTTTTCTTTCGGAGACCGTCAAGTCCGGCTGCCACCCTCAGCCGCGTTGATCTCAATCTTCTTAAGATTTCCTGTTTCGAAATCTTATATAATACTGCAGCGGGATCTATAGGAGCAGTAGGTATTGGACCAACGTCCGCCACGATACTTCCCGGGTTTCCCCAGAGACGATTGTACAGATCCCTGATGTCGTCCGCGGGAGGTGTAATCTTGATTTCTTCCTCCGTTGGTTGTATTTGTACGTCCTCTCTGACATACTTAGAGAGTGCTGCAGGGTTATTCCTGAACATCTCTTGCGTAATAGCATATATCTGCGATTTTCGTTTGCTTCGCCCAGTAAAGCCCTTTCTCTTACCAACGCGCGGTCGAGAGGCACCGCCCGTCCTCCCTTCCGGCGAGGCAGAGAAGAACGCCAAGGCTGACTCATATATTCGGTCTATCTCATCCTGCGATATGAACAGACCTGTCGCCTTGGTGATCAATAGTTCTTTTATTTGCAAAACGACCAATATTGCGGTTTCCGGTATATTAATATACTCTAGGTCGTCCAACACTAACTTTATGATGGCCTGTCTCCAGGCCACCGTCGACTCATGCTCCCGTAGAGCGGTAAACGGTAGATCCACAATCCAGGCTTCTCCCTGTTCGAGTCGTGGCTCGATTTCCGGAGTTGCTTCCCGTGGCGGTGCACCATCCGCCGCAATCTCCTCAATAGACACCTCCGATTCAGATCCTTCTCGCAACCGCTCCTCTTTCCATCTCTTGTAATTTGCTTCATTTCTTTTGTCCCGTATTTGCTTTACACTTTTGTTCGGGAAGAATTGAAGCATCGCTCTTGCCACATTGCGCTCGCCTTTCAACTCTACTTCCAGGCGCAACATATTTTCTATTTCCTCCGCCGTAAAGGCCTTCCCAGTTTTCGGAAACTTATCCTGAGGCATATTTTGCTCGATCCTCGCTAAATTCCGCAATGCAGGATGTGCGGATCTCTGATGTAATGACAGACCTCTTCTCGTGAGAAAGGTTCTATTGCATTCAGAACAGACGACATGGTCCCGCTCTCCTGGTCGCTGTTCCAACACTTCTTCTTCGTGCCTGGCTGTTGGGCACTTCGGCATGTGGCAAGTCGTAGCATGGTATGATTTATAGATCTTGTCACATTTGTCGCACTTGTACACCAGTTCGTACTGGGGATGCCTTTCATTAATGTGGTTCACCTCATCTTTAACAGTGAGGGCCACGTATTCTCCCGCTCCGACGGCAGCGCAAATAGAGCATGACCTGCGGTGGAACGGGAGCGAAATCTCACAGACCTGTTGATTGCCTGGTTGCCGTCGTACGGCCCCCTGCCTTCTTACCCGGAGAGTGGGGCCGTGCTCCCCTTCGTCCGAGGCTTCATCCATTTTGTCAAAAGCAATATAAACAACGGAAGTGGGTTGCTAGCCCACAACCTGTGTTACCCTATCGGGAATGATACCCGACAGCACTAATCATAGAAAAATTAGCCGGAGACCAGGGTACGCCTCCGTGAGATCGCCTGAACCCCGTTTGCCACCTGGCAGTAAGCCAGGTTCCAGCGGGCACCGCGTGGAGGTGGGGCAGACTTGGGACAGATCGTATGTGTCCCCTTGCGAACGAGCAACTATGACTTAAGAGAGTCATAGTTACTCCCGCCGTTTACCCGCGCTTGCTTGA
>NW_014566994.1:0-561 GCF_001313825.1 Dinoponera quadriceps | reverse complement strand
TATAATAAAATATGAGTACATATATAAAATATAAAATATAAAAATATAAGAAAATAATTGATACATTATAGGAATACATATGTATACGTGTAAGAATAAATCCTTTTTTCTTTTTTTTTAATAAAAAATAAAAAAAAGGAAATAAGGTGTAGAGTTATTCAGAATAATTTCGGGTATGGAGTGTCGTTGCGGATATTTCTTATTAAATTTGAAATTTGTAAACTCCCGATTGTGTCTCTATTGTATGGTGTTGTGTTGTCTGCGTTGTGTAGTGTTATTGTGATGTCTTCGTGATTCGTGGTTGATAGTCGCTCNTTCTTCTGTGTTTCTTGAATTTCCTTTCGTCCTTATCCCTTTTCCCAGGTGAAGTGGTAAGCTGGTCACAGAATCCCAGATTGCTCAAATCAGATGTAATGACCATCCGTAAATTGAATGAATCATCCAAGGATGATTGTATCTATCACAAGCTTGATGGTTCGTATGCAAAAGTATAGTCCGATTAACCCTGCGCCTGCATTTCCAAAAACAGTGAAAGGTCCCCAAATTTTCTCCCAGGTATTG
>NW_014566993.1:0-575 GCF_001313825.1 Dinoponera quadriceps | reverse complement strand
TGCCGATCGCCTTCAATGAGTTCTCGAACAGCCTCGGTGCTTTGTGCTGTAATGCTGGTGTGGGAACGGCCCGGGTGGGCAATGTTTTCAACACGCTCTCGTCCTTTCCTAAATTCGTTACACCACTGCTTCACTTGAGCCCCTGATAGGGTTCTTTCCCCAAACTGGGAGTAAACAGCAATTTCAGCATCATTTACATTTTCGTTGACGAGAAACTTAATAATAACACTTTGTGCAACTGCGGNATACCTCTTTCTCTCTCATCGTGATTGCTGCTGAAAGTAAGAAGCACGTGGCGCGCTAACGTTATTACTCTCTTCCACATGACCCCCTTTCACTGTCCAAAACGTTGCAGATCTCCATGCCGCCGACGGGCGCGCAATTTAAAAGGGCTCGTTTTTACTTGATCCACTCTAGTATGTTTTAATAGCAGATTAGTGACATCTATATAATTACTGCCAACAGTCAGAT
Source organism: Dinoponera quadriceps (assembly GCF_001313825.1). Taxonomy (NCBI): domain Eukaryota; kingdom Metazoa; phylum Arthropoda; class Insecta; order Hymenoptera; family Formicidae; genus Dinoponera; species Dinoponera quadriceps. The sequence continues at coordinate 104 of NW_014566993.1, read as the reverse complement.
TAATCTTAAATGTTTACTTATTAATTAATTTGATTGTTACATCATTCTTCATTACTATTGATACTACTTTGATAAGCGTCGAGTATTCTATATTACCATCAACA
>NW_014566992.1:0-361 GCF_001313825.1 Dinoponera quadriceps | reverse complement strand
CGCCGCATCGAAGCAAGCAGCCGGAAAGCAATTATCCGTTTCGAGACCGCGGTTCAAGGGTTCCCCTTTATCCAAGCCAATGAGGTAGAAAGGATTGAAATATTGGCAAGCGGTATCTCAACAAATTAGCCAGATGAAACACAAGTGGAACACAAAGTGAGTGCGCGGTTGACAGAAAAGACTACGGTAAGACAGGGCGGCAGGGGGAGGGAGTAGGTGGAAAGCTGGAAGGAGGGTAATATCGAAGGCAGAATGAAAGAGAGAGAGGGAGAGAGAGAGAGAGAAATCGAATCAAAATAAAGTCTTTGAGATTCATTGAACTGGAAATAAGCGACAGAGTGCATTCCGCGCTCGGCGCTAC
>NW_014566991.1:0-669 GCF_001313825.1 Dinoponera quadriceps | reverse complement strand
TCGAAATTTAATAAGGAATCAAAATATCTAAGCCTCATTGTCGTAACTGTTTGAGAAGTACATGTAATCTCCAATTGTTTATGATCGCGTCCGATGCGGCGCGGCGCTTAGATGATAATCAATAATCGTTGTTATTATTTACCTTGTTGCGAGTCACCAACATTTTTCTTCTCTCATTTATTCAAAATTTAATAAGGAATCGAAATATCTAAGCCTCACTGTCGTAACTGATTGAAAAGTACATGTAATCTCCAATCGTTTATGATCGCGTCCGCTGCGGCGCGGCGCGTAGAAGGTAAACATATGATCGTTGTTAATTATTTATCTATTGCGANTCGAAATTTAATAAGGAATCGAAATATCTAAGCCTTATTGTCGTAACTGATTGAGAAGTACATGTAATCTCCAATCGTTTATGATCGTTTCCGCTGCGGCGCGTCGCGTAGAATGTAAACATATGATCTTTGTTAATTATTTACCTGTTGCGAGTTAACGACATTTCTCTTCACTCATTTGTTCGAAATTTAATAAGGATTATTAATTCGCAAGATCACTTTATTCTGAGCGTACTTCAAATAATCATTTTCTGTCCTACCAACTTCCTTTGTTCTTTCGCGATTTTTCGATAATATTCGATAGAGAACTTTCAGAGTCGCGTCATATTTTCTC
>NW_014566990.1:0-489 GCF_001313825.1 Dinoponera quadriceps | reverse complement strand
TTAAATAGACATGTGCCCCTGCAGCAAATGCACTGCAAGCGCATTCCTACCCCATGGATCACCATGTATGTCAGGGCGGCGATGCATGAAAGAAATAAAGCCAGATGTGAGTGTAGAAAAAAGGGGAGACGCAGATAATTATGAAAAATATAGGGCATTGGGAAACAAAGCTTAGAATATGGTACGATCCGCTAAGCCCAATTATTACCTTGCCGCTTTTAATAATCTGCAAGATTCGGCTTATGTATGAACAAAATTGAAACATCTTAGCCTCGTCAAGTCGAGGGAGTCTGAAAAGCATCTCTTCTGCAAAGTAGACGAGCTAAGTAAGTTCTTTGCTCAGACTTCGTCACCCGCGAACGGACGCTAGTGTTAGGTGCCTGTTATCGGCGGTGGCAGTGATTTTGACAAATATCAATTTCACACGCGATACATCACATTTGTGGATATCTACAGGGCTTTTTCTAGGATAAAGTACAATGCAGTTGG
>NW_014566989.1:0-3764 GCF_001313825.1 Dinoponera quadriceps | reverse complement strand
CAAGAGTTTAAAGCACGGATTCATCTCCGATGTTTCGAAGTGGTGCATTGTAGTCCATAAAATTATGGTAAATTTCTATTGAGCTCCTTAGTGCGAGCAATGCTATTGTTCGCAGTGAGCCTCTGCCTGTTATGTTCAGTTCTGCGAGGCAGGATATTGTTTGCTGGGGCATAGAGCCACGAGTTCCCACGACGATTGGTAGAATTTTAAAATCTTTCACCCCTAGCATGGTAGTCAATGTATTTTTAAGCGATAAATATTTGGTCATCTTGTCTCTTCTACCTCGCTCCATCAGATCGCCATCCTCGTGGCAGACCGTAACGTCAACCACGAAGACCCTTCCCCGATTTTGTACTATCAGGTCCGGTTGGAGATTCCTGAGCTGAGGGTTTTGTATCTTTGCTTCCTTCGTAATGGAGAATCCTTTTTGTTCCATCACTTTCTCCTCCACAAACTCGCGAATTTCGTTATGTCTACGAATTCGCTTGGACTTTGTGTAGGAGCATTGCCCCAGTATGTGGCCCAGTGTCTCTGGTAGCGCCTTGCAATGCCTGCAAATCACTGCTCTTGTTTTGGCTGCTCTATCTAGAGATACCTTATTTGCCGCTACATTCGCTCTAAGTTTAAGAGCCGTAATAAATCTTCCTGGTCGTAGCAGATTCGGTCGGTAGAGCCACTCATTGCCGACCTTATCGTCCTGATAAGCCGGAACGCCTTTTCCCTGTGAAGGCAGAGACGCCCACTGCTTATGCTCCTTAACTTTGGCTTTCCTCTTGAAGTCGTCAATCAATTTGGACGACTGAATGGGCCAGCCCAAAGCTGCCACATGCGCCAAGCGCTTCATCTTCTTTTCAAGGCCGGAGGCCGTACATATGTCTCGTATCACGGGATCGTCATGATGGAGAAAACGAATACCCGCTTTCAGCGTAGCTGAAGTTAGTACTATCTCTAGCTTAGGAAATCCGAGACCTCCGTCACGCTTGGCTGAATAAAGTAGGCCATCTGCCGTTGACATTGGCAGATGTAAATAATCCTTTACTGCAGTTCTCAACGTTTGATCGAGCTTCTTGATATCCGTTTGGTTTACAGCTCCAGCAGTGAAGGCATATATGTAATGCGGCAGAACGTATCTAGCCAACAACTCAAGTTTTTGATGTGGCTTGAGAGCGAGTCTCTTGATTCTTGGAAGTGTGTCCACCAAGTTCGCTATTGACTGCTTGGTGACAACTCCTTCCCACGGCGTGATCTGCATACCCAGATATGTTAGTGGCGTAGCGGGACCAAGGTATGCAATTTTTAGTCCGGCAATTGTTTGTATTTCCGGATCAATTACGTGCCAGCTATCTCTGGTTGTTCTGATAGCGAACGCAGCACATTTCTCAACCGACAGAGACATGTCTCTGTCGGATAGAAAGCGCTCGAGCTCCCACAACTGTCTGTTGACTGCTTTTGGATTGTTTGCAAGCAGCAACAGATCATCGGCAAATGCCAAACATGATAATGTACGCTCTGCAGCAGTACGGAAACCCTCCATGGACTCCAGTTTACCAATAATCTCGTCCATACACAGGTTGAAGATAAGAGGAGACAGGGGGTCCCCTTGCTTGACTCCTCTGAGCAGACTAACTTCAACCGCATCCTCTTGGCATTTGATTGTTGTTTTCACACCTCTGTACGAATTCATGATCATGATTACAACTTCCACCGGCATACCCTTACTCCTAAGTGAGTTCAGTATTGTCGAGTGTGGAAGTGTGTCGAACGCTTTCGCTATATCCACCTGAACTACAGCGATTCCTCTGTCTTTCTTCGCTAGCGTAATTATCTCATTAAAGAGATTGATGTTATTGTAACATCCCATTTCGGGGACAAAGCCTTTTTGTCTAGCGTTTAATGATATTGAGGCTCTTAAACGTTGATCTATAATGCCCCAGTACAGTCTACAGAGGATCGACGAGATCGTGATCGGTCTGTAGCTGCTCGCATATGCGGGGTCTTTACCGTCCTTAAGCAAGAGTGTTGTGCGATTTGACCGCCACTTGCTAGGTTGGTCAAGTGCCAAAAGGATTAAATTATATAGTGCATACAGCACATCATTACTCCCTCTTCTCAACAGATTTTTCTTTCGGAGACCGTCAGGTCCGGCTGCCACCCTCAGCCGCGTTGATCTCAGTCTTTTTGAGATTTCCTGTTTAGAAATCTTATATAATACTGCAGCGGGATCTATAGGAGCAGTAGGTATTAGATCAACGTCCGCTATGATCCTTCCCGGGTTTCCCCAGAGACGACCATATAGATCCCTGACCTCGTCCGCGGGAAGTGCTATCTTGATTTCATCCTCTGTTGGTTGTATTTGTACGTCCTCTCTGACATACTTAGAGAGTGTTGCAGGGTTATTCCTGAACATCTCTTGCGTAATGGCATATATTTGAGATTTGCGTTTGCTTCGCCCCGTGAAACCCTTTCTCTTACCAACGCGCGATCGAGAGGCACCACCCATCCTCTCTTCCGGCGAGGCAGAGAAAAATGCCAAGGCTGATTGGTATATTTGGTCTATCTCATCCTGGGTTATACACAGACCTGTCGCCTTGGTAATCAGCAGTTCTTTTATTTGCTGGACGACCGATATTGCGGTTTCCGGTATATTTATACCCTCTAGGTCGTCCAAAATTAACTTTATTATGGCCTGTCTCCAGACCACAGTCGACTCATTCTCTCGTGGAGCGGTCAACGGTAGATCCACAATCCAGGTTCCTCTCTGTTCAAGTCGTGGCTCGATTTCCGGAGTTGCTTCGCGAGGCGGTGCACCATCCGCCGCAATCTCCTCAATAAATACCTCCGATTCAGATCCTTCTCGTAACCGCTCCTCTTTCCATCTCTTGTAATTCGCTTCATTTCTTTTGTCCCTTATTTGCTTGACACTTTTGTTCGGGAAGAATTGAAGCATCGCTCTTGCCACATTGCGCTCGCCTTTCAACTCTACTTCCAGGCGCAACATATTTTCAATTTCCTCCGCCGTAAAGGCCTTCCCAGTTTTCGGAAACTTATCCTGAGGCATATTTTGCTCGATCCTCGCTAGATTCCGCACTGCAGGATGTGCGGATCTCTGATGCAATGAGAGACCTCTTCTCGTGAGAAAGGTCCTATTACATTCAGGACAGACGACCTGGTCCCGCTCTCCTGGTCGCTGCTCCACCTCTTCCTCGTGCCTGGCTGTTGGGCACTTCGGCATGTGGCAAGTCGTGGCATGGTATGACTTATAGATTTTGCCACATTTTTCGCACTTGTACACCAGTTCGTACTGGGGATGCCTTTCATTAATGTGGTTCACTTCATCTTTAACAGTGAGGGCCACGTATTCTCCCGCTCCGACGGCAGCGCAAATAGAGCATGACCTGCGGTGGAACGGGAGCGAAATCTCACAGACCTGTTGATTGCCTGGTTGCCGTCGTACGGCCCCCTGCCTTCTTACCCGGAGAGTGGGGCCGTGCTCCCCTTCGTCCGAGGCTTCATCCACTTTGTCGAAAGCAATATAAACAACGGAAGTGGGTTGCTAGCCCACAACCTGTGTTACCCTATCGGGAATGATACCCGACAGCACTAATCAGAGATTAGCCAGAGACCAGGGTACGTCTCCGTGAGATCGCCTGAACCCCGTTTGCCACCTGGCAGTAAGCCAGGTCCCAGCGGGCACCGCGTGGAGGTGGGGCAGACTTGGGACAGATCGTGTGTGTCCCCTTGCGAACGAGCAACTATGACTCTCC
>NW_014566988.1:0-1045 GCF_001313825.1 Dinoponera quadriceps | reverse complement strand
CGTTGTAATGTATATATAATTAGATTTAATCTTTAATTTTTATACGGTGGCAAAATTCAACGAGCTAATGCTAATAATATGATTCAAAAAGAATTTTGATATACAATCTCCAGTTTTTACCGTATATTATTTGATATAAAGCTTGCCCATTTCCCTTATGTTTTTTTTTTAAACAATAAATATAAATCAAGATTTGCCAAATGTCAACATATTTTTATGAAGTTTATCGCGTCGTACAGCATTAACGAAAAATCGTACATAAGTGAGATTTATATCACTTGAAAGTATGAACCTTCCCCTTTAATACACGCTCTCGCAAGATTGCGGTGCGATTTTTTCCTTGAATTATTTAGTGTTGAAGCAGAAACCATTTTTTTTAAGATTTAGTCACTTGTGGAAGTTGAAATGATAAATGTTTCTTACCAAATTTCACTACAAAATTGCATTACCACATTTCTTAAAAAATTACTAGAAAATTTAAATTTTCCTCTTTGAATTATAGTCATATTTTTATACAAATAAATTTTCTATGTAAAAATTTAACTGAAATATGAAATTAAAAATCGAACATTGTCACTTCTCATTTAAGCAGATATAGTTTAGAAGAAAAAGATAACATAATTATCATTTTAAAACAGCTGAAAACTAGAGTTTTCAGGCTGTAAAATGATTCTAGAATCAACTCATTATCATTATTTTTATTGAAATTGCAGTTCGTTAAATTTTGTCTATTTCATGATCAATGAAATTTTATAAGTTGCGTAAAAATGTATTTAATTTTCCATTCTTACTATTTAAAAAAAAGAATCTATTTTAATTTACTTTTAACAGAATGGTGCGTAATCTGTCTTTGGATCCTACTATTTGAAAATAAAAAGTCTTCTAATTTACTGTTATGCCGATAACATTACAAAAAATAAAGGTATGAATTGTCGTTGAATCGTACTACTCCTTTAAATCCTCATAAAGGATGGTGGCGGCTCGTAGCGGACAGTCTGGAACTAATAAAAATAACGAGCCATTAAATATAACGGGTCTATAATTT
>NW_014566987.1:0-1037 GCF_001313825.1 Dinoponera quadriceps | reverse complement strand
CCTTTTACCAAATCCTAGTAAAATCGGCCGGTTATCTTTGCATAAGCACTTCTTTTTCGCCCGGCATTAAAAGGGTTAAATTTAAATAAACCATTTTCAGCTGTGTGACCTGGTTTAGATCACATTTGACACATGATTACATTACTTTGAACGATTTTTAGTGGATTTTGGGCAGTAGGGTCTTTCAATCGGCATTTGAGAGCACTATGTCCGCGTTTCTTACAAATTTGACATTAAAATTTCACTCTTTAAATGTGAAGTTATTGTATTTTGTGAGTATAATCGACATGTTTCCGCAGTATGGCCAGTTTTCCAACAAATTNTTAAATAAACCATTTTCAGCTGTGTGACCTGGTTTAGAGCACATTTGACACATGATTACATTACTTTGAACGATTTTTAGTGGATTTTGGGCAGTAGGGTCTCTCAATCGGCATTTGAGAGCACTATGTCCGCGTTTCTTATAAATTTGACATAAAAATTTCACTCTTTAAATGTGAAGTTATTTTATTTTGTGAGTATAATCGACATGTTTCCGCAGTATGGCCAGTTTTCCAACAAATTTGACAAAAGCTTTCAATGGATAAGGAATTTTTTTCTCGAATTTCTCTAATTTCTTGTAATTTTCTCTCATTTTATAAAACTTCATTTATTGTTGTGCTTAAGTCTAAATTTCTTTTTATTCTTTCCCCAATTTCAAACTTTAGGTCCCCAACAAAGCATCTGCATAATTCTTCTTCTAATGAAGTTTTATAATGAGCACTTATTAGTCCAGAATTAGAAATGCGCTGTGCCTGTAAGATATTTTTTTCGTTTGCTTTTATTCTATTAGCATATACAATTACTTGTTCATTTTCTTCCTGGTAAATCTTTTGTAATTCATCTTGCAATTAAATATAAGTTATATTTTTATACAAACTTTTATATAAACTATTATATAAACGTTTGGTAAAACGAAATGCGTTTTTAAAATAAATTGTTAATTGAATAATTGACGTAAAATCGTTATCTTGAATGAAACAACGGGCTTCATCCGT
>NW_014566986.1:0-702 GCF_001313825.1 Dinoponera quadriceps | reverse complement strand
ACGATTTAACATTGAGAAACGCAAGATTCAGTCGCCAATCACGTTTCTTTGCCTATTGAATGCAAAATCGCAAGTTTCGCTAGCAAAAAGAATTATTTGACCTCTTATCCTAAATTAGCGTTTTGATCCAAATATTTTATGCCTCCAAGTAAATTTGCATTTGCTCACGCATCTTACTGAAAAAATGCAAGTTTCGCTCCCCGAATGGTTTCTTCGATGTTGTTGCGTTAAAATAACCTAATAACGCAAGTTTTTCGAACTCAATCTTAAATTTGATTTCTTACACGATTAAACATTGAGAAACGCAAGATTCACTCGCCAATCACGTTTCTTCGCCTATCGCATGCAAAATCGCAAGTTTCGTTTGCCGAATTATTTCTTGGACATTTTCTCGTGTAACTAACGTATTTGATTGAAAAGTGTCTGNGTACGCGTTTTCTACTGAAGAAACCCAAATATCGCACCCCGAATATTTTCTTCGACGTTCGTGCTTGGAAATAACGTAATAACACGAATTTTGCACACTCATACTTGAGTGTGCATCCTTTTACTATTTAAAATTGAGAGACACAAGATTCAATCGCCAATCAAGGTTTTTCGTTTATTGTACTCAAAATTTTAAGTTTCTCTGGAAAAAAGATTTTCTCAACGTTTTCCCATGGAACTAGCGTTTTTGATCGGAATATTTCATGCCGCAAAGTG
>NW_014566985.1:0-503 GCF_001313825.1 Dinoponera quadriceps | reverse complement strand
GACAATAACCTTCTTAATAAGCGTGCAGTAAGATATTATTGAATTATTTTATTTCTATAAAATAGTACACTTGTATAAAGTTCAAGTTATTTAAAATAAAATTGTTAATATAAATGTATGCATGTTAGAAAGAATTCTTCATTTCTCTCGTGTAATATTTATCTTAATGTAGAGGAAAATTTATTCGAATAAACATTTTATTAATTTAAATATTACATAATTTTTCAACATTCTTCAATATTGACAGTATAATTTCAATCGCAACCTATTTATGTCTTAGTGCTTTTCCTTAATAAAATGCAAGTTTATTGGAATGCAATCCGATCCAATCTTATCCAATTCATCTAATTTTATTGGAAAAATTTCATTTTTCCCTGCTGAACTTGAACCTAAGACTTCTGGCTCTTGAGCTGCCTTCCTTACGTATTAAACTACTGTCACAGTCGCTAGTGAGCATTTTATATTATGACTGGACATACTTTACTGAGTTGAAAACATTCATT
>NW_014566984.1:0-1151 GCF_001313825.1 Dinoponera quadriceps | reverse complement strand
CGAGAGGGAAAGTTGCGGAAGGTTATACGCGTAGTTTTGAAGTAGGATCTTTGGAATGAGTAGGATAATTAGAGAAAGATAATAAACAAATAAAGTAAAAAATAAAATAAAATTTATTATTGATTTCGCGAAGTTTAGATAATTTTCGGTTAAGATGGCAACTAATTTTTCGCTACAACCTGAAGAAACAGAATGAGATTGACAGCCGGACTGTATTGATATATAGACACCGGTTCTTCTTCTTATTATTATTATCTTATAAGAGTAAACTTACATTCGATGTCGGCTAATTTGAAATAATAGATTGATAGAAGTACATCGCCTACGAATGAAGAAGGAGACAGGCGCCCGGGTTGAGACAACTCAAATTGGCGGTAGGGGGAGATATCGTCCTCGCAAGACAGGCGGTTCGCACAATATATGGCAGAGACTGACAAGACTGATAAGATAGAAAGAATCGCAACTGCTTAGTAAAACAGACTTGAAAAGTCGCAAGGACTGAACTGACACTGACTAAAAGCTGCGACTGCACTGATCTGACTCCTGAGGAAAAACTGACTTCTGAAGATGAGGCTCTTATTTATAAGCTATCCATGTAAGGTTGCTGATCCCCAATCGGGCACCTCCCCAGGTAGCAAATCGGGGAACGCTTGCCGCCTTGTTGGAGGGTACCGGAAACATAAAATATCCGGGGCGGATATAAAACCAGCGACTCAAGAAATGAATAAAACGCACATAGATGGAATTACTCCAGGTGGAAGACCGAATAATTCGGAAAATCCATCCTCGAATGAGGCAGACCACGGATTCTGGGGGAGGTCAACCGTTGCTTATTAAAGATGATGAAATAAAATGTATTCTATTAAAGAAAACGCAAAAACGTCAAGGTTGCCACTCCGTTGGTGATAAACTTTCATCACTAACAATGTCCAATAAATCATTGAAAATAAACGTATTCCAAAGGAAAAATTTAACATCATTATCTAAAAAGGATGAAGGCTGTTATGAGACAAAATGAGAAACTCAAAAAAAAAATCGGCTTTGTAATAGTCGCGATGCTAATAATAATCAGAAACAAGCAAGAATTGACACATGAGCCGTTTATTTTGAAAGTGGTCTAAGTCCATTTTTCAATTATTTCCGGTTGCCCG
>NW_014566983.1:0-3712 GCF_001313825.1 Dinoponera quadriceps | reverse complement strand
TTTGTCTCAGAGCAACTCAGCGACCGCCGGATGTAACGGCGCCCTGTTTTCGCGATTCCGCAGCGGAACCGCAGGCCGCAGTGGGGCGGCACACAACGGGGATGTTTTTCCGGAATTTCCCCGTCGACCAACGTGTTCAATTGCCAGGGTCGTCAGGATACCTCTCGGCCGTAGGTAACGTTGTCGAAAACAGCACGCTCCGTTCGGATTTTGTCTTTGAGCGCCTCAGCGCCCGCCGGAGGTGACGTCGTCCGGGTTTTCGCGAGTCCGCAGCGGAACCGCATGCCGCAGCGGTACGACTCAGGACGGGTATGTTTCCCCGGAGGTTCCCCGTCGACCCACGTTGTCGGTGATCTGAGTCGTCAGGAAACCTCTCGGCTGAAGGTAACATCGTCGAAAGCAACACGCCAAGTTTAGATTTAGTCTTTGGTCGACTCAGCGCCCGCCGGAGGTTATGTCGTCCGGGTTTTCGCCATCCTGCAGCGGAACCGCAGGCCGCAGCGCGGCGGGGCTCGACGGGGAGGTTTCCCCGTAGGTTCCCTGTTGTCTCAACTGGTCGGTTGTCCGGGTCGTCTGGAGACCCCTTGGCCGGAGGTATCGTTGTCGAAAACAACACGCCGAGTTTGGATTTAGTCTCTGAGCGACTCAGCGCCCGCCGGAGTTATCGTCGTCCGGGTTTTTACCATCCCGCAACGGAACCGCAGGCTGCAGCGCTGCGGGGCTCAACGGGGATGTTTCTCTGTAGGTTCCCCTTCGTCCCAACTGGTCGGTTGTCTGGGTCGTCAGGATACCTCTCGGCCGTAGGTAACGTTGTCGAAAACAACACGCCCCGTTCGGACTTAGTCTCAGAGCGACTCAGCGCCCGCCGGTGGTAACGTCGTTCGGGTTTTCGCGAGTCCGCAGCGGAACCGCATGCCGCAGCTGTGCGACTCAGGACGGGGAGGTTTCCCCTGCGGTTTCCCGTCGACCCACGTGGTCGGTGGTCTGGGTGGTCAAGAAACCCCTCGGCCGGAGGTAACGTCTTCAAAGCAACGCGCCCCATTCCGACTTAGCCTCAAAGCGACTAGCGACCGCCAGATGTAACGTCGTACGTGTTTTCGCGAGTCCGCGACGGAACCGCAGCCCGCAGCGGGGTAGCACTCGACGGGGTTGTTTCCCCGTAGGTTTTCCTTCGTCCCAACTGGTCGGTTGTCCGGTTCGTCACGATACCTTTCGACCGGAGGTAACGTCGTCGAAAACAACACGCCCCGTTCGGACTTAGTCTCAGAGCGACTAAGCGCCCGCCGGAGGCAATGTCGTTCGGGTTTTCGCGAGTCCGAAGCGGAACCGCAGGTCGAAACGGGGCGGCACACGACGGGGATATTTCCCCGGAAGTTCCCCGTCGACACACGTGGCCGGTTGTCCCGGTTGTTAGGAAACCCCTCGGCCGGAGGTTACGTCGACGAAAGCAACACGCTGCATTCTGATTTAGTCTCTGACAGGCTCAGCGCCCGCCGAAGGTAACGTCGTCCGGGTTTTTGTCATCCCGCAGCGGAACCGCATTCTGCAGCGGGGCGGAATTTGACGGGTATGTTTCTCCGGAGGTTCCCCTTTGTTTGTGAGCGAATGCACTCGCTTTCTCGCGTGCAATGCTCCGCTGGATCTGCCCAGCGCAAGGCACGGAATGCAAGGAAGGATCGTTGTGGTGATTGAAATTCTTGAAATCGAGCTGCGGTTGTGCAATGGTTTATTCTTCTGTCGCGATAGAATGGCGATCTGTCCTTTACAATAAGAGGCGTGATGAAGTTCTTCCTTGTCGTGTGCCACGCACAACCGCAGTTACAAGACTCAACACGATTCCAGTCGATGATCACAACGTTCAAAATGACAATTATAATTAACTGATAAACGGACAATCACTCGCGAAGTAGTCACGAGGCCGCGAAAGATGTCTCGTAACGAGATGAAGAAAATCGTGAGATTGATGTCTCGCACGGACGGTTGACCCGTAGCGAGCCGAGGTACGCGAACTATTAGACCCAAACAGCATGGTCTAATGACGAAAAAGTCTCTCTCGCTGAGAGTTCGCTTAATGTTTCTTTAACGGTCTTTGGTGCTCTCAAGGCACCTAGTTTATATACCGATATAAAGCGTGGTTTTTTTTTCAGCGGAACAAATAGATTGATCGACCTTCGATCGGACGAAGCCTTTTCGATCATGTTTTTGATACGATGTGACAATTCGGTGTTCTTCTTCCCGAACACGTGATGAGACACGCGTGCTTCAAGTTTACTTATGTTGTTGTTGGTTGGTAATCCGCGTGTTATTGTTTAGAGATCGTTTGCCACATCATGCTCGGCTCATATGATAAACATGATAACATTAACAACTTCAATTAGAATTTTGAACACCCTTCGACCCATGTGGTCGGTTGCCCGGGTCGTCAATATACCCCTCGGCCGGAGGGAACGTCGTCGAAAGCAACACGTCGCGTTAGGACTTTGTCTTTGAGCGACTCAGCGCCCGCCGGAGGTAACGGCGCCCTGTTCTCGCGATTCCGCAGCGGAACCGCAGGCCGCAGCGGGGCGGCACACGACGGAAATGTTTCCTCGGAATTTCCCTGTTGATTCACGCGGTCGGTTGTCCTGGTCGTCAGAAAAACCCTTCGGTCGGAGGTAACGTCGTCGAAAGCAACACTTCGAGTTCGAATTTAGTCACTAAGCGACTCAGCGCCCGCCGGAGGTAACGTCCTTCTGGTTTTCGCGATTCCGCAGTGGAACCGCAGGCCGCAGCAGGGCGGCCCTCGACGGGGATGTTTCCCGGAGTTTCCCCGTCGACCAACGTGGTCGGTTTTCCGGGTCGTCAAGAAACCCCTCGGCCGGAAGTAACGTCGTCGAAAGCAACACGTCGCGTTAAGACTTTGTCTCTGAGCGACTCAGCGCCTGCTGGAGGTAACGGCGCCCTGTTTTCGCGATTCCGCAGCGGAACCGCAGGCCGCAGCGGGGCGGCACTCGACGGAGATGTTTCCCCGGAAGTTCCCTGTCGACCCACGTGGTCGGTTGTACGGGTCGTCAGGAAACTTCTCGCTCTAAGGTAACGTCGTCGAAAGCAACACGCCGAGTTCGGATTTAGTCTCTGAGCGACTCAGCGCCTGCCGGATGTAACGTAGTCCGGGTTCTCGCGATTCCACAGCAGAACCGCAGGCCGCAGTGCGGCGGGGCTCGACGTGTATGTTTCCCCCGTGGGACCCACGTGGTCGGTCGTCCGGAAACCCCTCGGCCGGATGTAACGTCGTCGAAAGCATCACGCCGCGTTCGGGCTTAGTCTCTGAACGACTCAGCGCCCGCCGGAGATAACGTCCTCCGGGTTTTCGCGATTCCACAGAGGAACTGCAGGCCGCAGCGCGGCGGGGCTCGACGGGGATGTTTCCTTGTAGGTTCCCCTTCGTCCCAACTAATCGGTTGTCCGGGTCGTCAGGATACCCCTCGGCCGGAGGTAACGTTGTGGAAAACAACACGCCCCGTTCGGACTTAGTCTCAGAGCGACTCAGCGCACGCCGGAGGTAACGTCGTCCGGGTTTTCGCGATTCCACAGCGGAACTGCAAGCCGCAGCGCGGCGGGGCTCGACGGGGATGTTTCTCCGAACGTCCTCTTTGACTCACGTGCTCGGTTGTCCGGGTGGTCAGGAAACCCTTTTCAGCCGGAGGTAACGTTGTCGAAAGCAACACGCCGA
>NW_014566982.1:0-1523 GCF_001313825.1 Dinoponera quadriceps | reverse complement strand
ATTCATAGTAAGTTGGTTCGAGATTACTGTCGAGGTTTATACGTGATGAGGGGAGTCTTGCTAATCTTCCAAAAACTAATTCGTAAGGACTGTACTTCGTGCTTTCGTAAGTGCCTGTATTATACGAGAACATAGCCATTTCTATGTAGTCGTCTCAATGTTTTTCGTCTGTTATTTGAGTCTTAAGGTATTCTATTAATACGTGATGTGATCTCTCGACGGAGCCATTTGATTGCGGGTGGTACGCGGTTGTTTTATATTGTTGGATGCCAAATTTTTTTGCTAGGTTTCGCATTAATGCGGTTAGGAATACTGAGCCTTGGTCTGTAAGTAGAGCTTTAGGAGCTCAATAGATACAAATGAATTTTTTCGTAAAAGCGTCTGCTATAGTTAACAAGTTTGCTTCTTTTAGCGGTATGGCTACCGAGTATTTTGTCAACAAATCTTGAATAGTTAAAATGTAGATATTACCTTGATTCGTAGGAACTAATGGTCCTAAAATGTCCATTGAAATTTTATCGAAGGCTGATCCAGACGTGTCGGTGATACTCATGGGTAGTTTGGTTTTCACGCGGGTTAACTTTTTAATCTGATAATTTTTACATTTTTTTATAAAGTTCTGGATGTCTTTCTTCATTGTGTTCCAGTAATAGTTGGCTCTAACTCGATTGTATGTTTTATTGACTCCTTTGTGTCCTCCAATGTTTGATGAGTGATTTTCGTTTATTATCTTTTCGCGTTCTACTACTTCTGGGGTTTGTGTAACACCTTGACAAATCGTGATCTGTCGTGACGTGTGTATCTTCAAAGTGCTTAATAATTTGCTTGAACATGTATGACCATGGAATGTCATCGTAAGATTCTGTTCTGCAAATATTAAATGATTTTAAATCTAGTTCTCTCGTGACGTCTAATAGTGACTTCAAGCAATTCTTTATGTCATCGGAATCTATCAGTTTTCTACTGCCTGTTTTGATGGGTAGTGCTATTAATTGTTTTGTTCTTACGCTTGTTACTTTTGCTCTTCCGAGGTTGATATCTTCGTAAAAGGGTAGGGCGTTAGCTTGTTGGTATTCTCGGGCGCCATTATTTACTGGGTGGCCGTTTACTTGGATAAAAATTACATGATTGTCTAGGTAAGACATTAAGGGATCTCTCCTCTCAGTGAGGGTCAATAATGAATCTGTTCTCTCCGTTTCATTAGATTGTAGTGCAATAAATACGCGATTTGAGTCAAACATTAATTCGTTACTTTCTGAGTCGGAATCTGACATGTCTGAAAAGGAATTTTCAACCATTTCTTCTTTTTCATTTATTACATCGGATTTATCTCTCGTTATGTCTGTTGCGGGGGTTTCAAATATGTCATTGTCAAAATTAATTTCGTCTCTTATTTCAAGTTCACATGAGGGAACGTTCTCGAATATTTTATCGGGAGGTTCCTTATCTTCAGGGTATACGGGGAGTTCGAATACTTTGGTTCTGGTAGACGCTGGGGGTGTGGTTAGTACATTATTATCCAC
>NW_014566981.1:0-440 GCF_001313825.1 Dinoponera quadriceps | reverse complement strand
GATAAAGATTCACCGGGGAATATGGAAATTACGGTCTTTCAGGCTATTTTACGAAGCGCAGGAAGAGCGCTTAAAAGAAGAAACAAGTGTTGCCGAAATGAAAGTTTCGACACTTTTCCGGCGAATTTTTTGATCGTTAATCTCTCATCTTCGGAGATATGGCCTTTTCTCTCTATTTTTTCTCATTATTGTCGAGAATGTTTCGCATATAATCCTTTGTAATCGGTCGTCGCACGTTTCGCAGCGAAAGCGGACTATCGTAATTAGCAGGCGAGACCGGTCGATCTGTCCTCGGTTTTCCTAATTTTAAGGGGAGCGTGATAGAAAGGAGGAGGGGGTTACGTCGAGGGAGTCGCGAAAGTTTCGCCTCAATTGGGTGAACGATTGGAACGAACGACGCTTTCGCGCGGAAATCGAGAGAACGTAGCCCGATATCCTTC
>NW_014566980.1:408-1519 GCF_001313825.1 Dinoponera quadriceps | reverse complement strand
GTTCGATTGAAGGCTCTCCACGTGTTAAACGCCATACCTGCTGCGGAAATATTAATGAGTATGCTTAAACCTTTCGTGAAGAGAAACTTGTTAGGCATTGTGAGTCAGCGTGCACGTTATTCGCACGTTAATATACTTTTATTTATTTATTTTAAACAGATCTGAGTACACCTTTGGCCTTTCTTATTTTTAGATACATTTCCACACGAATATAAAGAGCGCGGAGAAATTTTTCCCCGTCGAGGCTTTGCCGAACGAAATGGGCGGAAAAGCCGGACCTATGAATGATCTGATTGACAATCACATTAAATTATTGGAGGAATTTCGACCATGGTTTTTACAGGACGAAGGGATCGGACGGGTGAATGAATCTCTGCGAGTCGGCAAATTCGAAGCGGCGGATGATATGCTCGGGGTGGACGGTAGCTTTAAGAAGCTCGAGATAGATTAATCGACACGAAGCGACACAGAGTGAATCGTATTTACATATTATTTGACAATTTTTTTGACAGATTATTTCCATGACAAATTATTTGTAAGTTATGCGACAGTCCGCATTTACGCGAAGGCTAAGGAAGGAAAGCTACGTAATTGGATTTAATCTCTTTTGCTCTCTTATTTCTTTGTAATATAAATCTTAATTTTGTCGTTTACGATAAAATGTATACGAGCGTATATGTAAAATGTTATGTTGTAGCCAATAATAATTTACAGTTACATAATTAGCACATACACCCTACGATTTTAATATTTCTTGTCATTCATATACGTTGTACGTTCATTACACTTAATTAAATATTTCCTCGCGGTTATTTTTGCTGTAAAGACGCGACACTGGAACCTTAGCGTATGAAAGTTACGATCACATAGTGCCAGCAGAAGAGTATCGCAACGCATAATTTCACGCACCCTATTACTAATACGGTTGGTTTGGTTTGTAACATACAGGGTGGGCCATTTTAATCCATCCAGTCGAATATTTCGAAAACCAAGCCTGGGAGAGAAAAATTTTTCAGACAAAAGTTGTTTGGTTTCGAGGGGACCATAAGACGGTACCATTGGTTTGACCTTGAAGAATTATTTGAAAGTCACATGAAGGTCACCTCAATTT
>NW_014566980.1:0-221 GCF_001313825.1 Dinoponera quadriceps | reverse complement strand
GATTCGGATGTTGTTCTCTTTCGCGGTAACGATTCCGGTAAACTCGCGAAGCTTCATGATAATTTAGTTCACATTCTCCGAGAACAAGGAGAATATCAAAAGTCGGCAAACAGA
Organism: Dinoponera quadriceps; assembly: GCF_001313825.1. Lineage (NCBI taxonomy): Eukaryota > Metazoa > Arthropoda > Insecta > Hymenoptera > Formicidae > Dinoponera > Dinoponera quadriceps. Next base: position 107 of record NW_014566980.1, on the reverse strand, counting down.
AGAACGCAAAGCTCGTGGACGAACTACACGCTTCAGCGCGAAAGAATTTTCCACGCCGGACGTGTCATCGTGCGCGAGTACGACGATCTGTGGCAGGCTGATGTGAT
>NW_014566979.1:0-1197 GCF_001313825.1 Dinoponera quadriceps | reverse complement strand
CTAGCAAATCTAACACAAATTTACAGCAGATTATTTACACCAACACTTGGTTCACATTTACAAACTTTTAATTCACAGTAACAAGGTAGCGATGCAAAATTACAGAAATATAAAATGAATTTATATTCTGTGCATGTAAACATGTGAATAGCATCTATCTATCGATCAAACATACATTTGTTGTTAAGGAGATACAGATATATATGTGTAAGTGTAGCGATTTCGTATAAAGGTGACCGCAGTTTTATCTTAAATTCAGTGCGTGTCTACTGAAATNTTTTGTCTTAAATTCAGTGCGTGTCTACTGAAATATGACAGATCACACAGAAAATATAATATCGCCATGGGAAATCGAGGCTTTTGTTCAAAATTTAGACATTTCAGTCTTGGAAAATGTCGGTACGAAAAGGTACATGCATATATATACGTGCTTATAGATATGTTGTAATTACTCAGAGTACACTTAAAGATTGACAAAGATACACTGTATTCTCTAGCTGGTTGGAATTCCACAAAAGGCTGACATTGTTAAACCAACAGAGCGTACTCGAAGTAACAGGATTGCGTGAAGAGAGTGTTATAGAATGGTTTACCTCATTAAAAAAAGTAAGTTATTAGATTGAAATACTATATATATATATATATATAGTTGTGTAATTTATCTAAACAAAAAATTTGTAGTTTTTAAAAATAAAACCTACATTTTATGTGATAATTAAATAATTACTCGATTAATTCGCATAAAATACAGAAAAATTAGACTTTAATATTTTTATATAGCTACAGATAATAAGCATTTTGATTGATTGATTCTCAATCAATTGATTTATTCTAGATTCCTGTTCTTATACACGAAGTTATACAAATCGACATATGGAAGCACAAAGTGTTTCCGCATTTAATTGATCTTAATAACAAGCCTTCAAATACATTTATGCTATTCAGCATACTTTATCATGAGGTCGTCGCAGCTTCGTTACTAGAGAATGTATTGTTTCATTGTGAAAGCGCGCAAACGTTAGACGATACGGTAATCGATCTCATCGTTTATGCTGTTCAATGCGTGACAATGCTTCTCGATGAGAAGTCTTTAGAGATCTATGAGAGTCTCCAAATCAAAACTCCGAAGTAAGATATTAAACTTACTTATGTTTATGGATTATGGAAATGTATATTCAGACTCAAATATATATATAT
>NW_014566978.1:345-613 GCF_001313825.1 Dinoponera quadriceps | reverse complement strand
TTTTTTTAACCAAAAAACCGGAAAAAACTTATGCATACACCTGGTATATTAATATCTGTTAATATATTCTGTCAATATATTTCTGTTAATATATATATTCTTGTGTAATATCTGTTAATATAATATATTAATATCTGTTAATATATCTGTTAATATATTAGGTAAACCGAAAAGTAATCAAAATTTTTTCGATGTGTTCATTCACAGTCAGTTTGTGTGGAGACACGGTCCAGTAAACACTTAAGTTTTGTTGCTACGGTCAAGCTTG
>NW_014566978.1:0-334 GCF_001313825.1 Dinoponera quadriceps | reverse complement strand
ATTTTTGTTCTAGTAAGGAGGAAAGATGTGAAGGCCAACAATAGAAGAAGGACATTTACGTCATTGTGTGCTATTTTTGTTCGATCAAGGATTGAAGGCAAACGAAGCATTGAAAAAAATTAACGACACTTACAGCGATGTTCTAAAACTAAACAAGTGTCATAGATGGTTTAAAAAGTTTAAAAATGGAAATAGGAATTTCGAAGATGTTGGACAAAAGGGACGAAATTTGATGATGATATCCTGAGGGCGACGGTGGATTCAGATCCTCGACAAACTATTAGAGAATTATCACTAAAGATCGGCTGTCCATGGTCTACAGTTCAGGATCATC
>NW_014566977.1:358-605 GCF_001313825.1 Dinoponera quadriceps | reverse complement strand
AAAACATTAAACGAAGTCACGTCACACGAAAAATGGACTGGCAAACTTCCTATTCTTGCCACTTGAGAATATTCTGTTTTGCTGTTTATGTCCTTGACGAGACACCAGGTAAAGATAATTTTTCTACAAAATCTAATAGAGGTATTTTTATAGGATATCCCAAAGAGTCTAAAGGATATAGGGTCTGGATGCCAGACTCTCGAAAAATAGTAGTTGCAAGAGATGTAAAGTTTTTGGAGAAAACAAG
>NW_014566977.1:0-229 GCF_001313825.1 Dinoponera quadriceps | reverse complement strand
GAGCAGCCTCAGGGAGAAGTGATTGATCAGTCTCAACGAGCCGTACCACTGCGAGGGCCTGGTAGACCAAAGATCATTCGGACAGGAAGTCGCGGTCGTCCAAGAAAACAGTACCAAACCCCTCGAACATCTGAAATTATTGATGAAATTCCTATCGAAATCATCGACAATGAACTCTAAGATGACGTTTTCGCGGACGCTGTGGAGATATCCGTCAAGGAAGCCATGT
>NW_014566976.1:0-478 GCF_001313825.1 Dinoponera quadriceps | reverse complement strand
CAATACTTTGAGTAATAACTTTATCTCCATTTTTTTACAATAAAACCTCAAATAAAGAAAAGCGGCGAGAGCAAAGTTATACACCTAATAAGTTAGGATTTTGTTTGAAAATGTATTTACAGGAATAGTTTAGACCCTTTCAAAATGTATGCAAGAAATAAAAACAATATTATGTTTGAAAATGGACTAACCGATTCCGAAGAAAATGAAAATAATTTCAACCTGCCTAAAAGACGGCGAAGAAATATATGCAGCACATCAGAATCGGAAACAGAATCAATTAAATGTGAAGCCAAGGACATTGATTTCAATATAACATTGACATTTAAAAATTTCTAGCCAAAAATCCATTTTTTTCCTCAAGAAATTCGGGAATTAAGAAAAAATACTCAGATCCTCACAAATTATAGATTACTTTGAGCTATTCATTTTTCAAGAACTCGTACAGTATATTGCAGATGAGACAAATTACTATCAG
>NW_014566975.1:380-703 GCF_001313825.1 Dinoponera quadriceps | reverse complement strand
AAGAAATTAAGTGAAAAAAAGAAATTAAGTGAAAAAACTTTGCAATGAAAATGATAATCATAAGGGAGGAGAGAGCTGTTTTCAAGGCTTTCGTGCGGGTAAGTTTTTCCCTTTTCTTTTCTTAAGGGGAAGTGGTCTTAAAGTTAATTCTGTGGTTTTTTTCTAAAATTCTCTTCCCCCTTTCTAGATGTATAAAAAAGCTTTACATGTGAGAGAAAAAAGGGATCGATGGGAAAGAGCGAGCTTGGCGAGCTATAGACCTTCGATTGGCGGCTGATGAATTCTGGAGGATCGGCGAGGAGGACTGGGACAATGAAGAGGAG
>NW_014566975.1:0-215 GCF_001313825.1 Dinoponera quadriceps | reverse complement strand
TTGCCTTTCCCCCTTTTGATGTAAGTGAATGCGATATAGGGGCGAGCGCGCTGGGGGTGGGTGAACTTGGGTCGTCGCGAACGGGCCGCTGGAGAGGGTACAGATCGGACCGCTGCGGGGGATGGTGGGTGAACTTTGGTCGTCGTGAACGGGGCGCTGGAGGGGATACAGATCGGACCGCTGCGGGGGAGGGTGGGTGAACTTGGGTCGTCGCG
>NW_014566974.1:0-1118 GCF_001313825.1 Dinoponera quadriceps | reverse complement strand
AACCCCGAATTCCAGATAATGTTAGTCTCGTAGCTCAGCACGACGCACTACGCATGTGCGAAAGTGCGAGCACCCAGCTTCTCCTTCTACGTCGCATCGTGCTATTTTCATTACAGCGACTAAATAGGGGGGCACCTCAGACACCTCGAAATGGTGCTTCGTTCATTGAGGGGACAGAGGGTGTTAGTGGGAATGGACGCCAATGCGCGATCCCTTTTCTAAGGTGACCGTAAATTGGACGATAAGGGAGCGATGCTCCAGGACTTTATCTGGGCCCGCGGATACAAAGTCCTTAATGTTGTCGGACAGCCGCCTACGTACTGCACGACATAGGGATCGTCGCACATTGACGTGACCTTGTCGTCCCCATTCATGAGCCAGTTCATCGGTGAGTGGAAGGTACGTTGCGACTGAACAACCNAGTGACCACAACTCCCTGGATATTAGGCTGAGGGTGCTAAAAGTCAAAGGCACGGAGCAGCGAACTACGAAAGTTCGGTTCGACACCAAGCGGGCCGACTGGAAGAAGTTCGCTGAGAGCCTCGTCGATCTGTCCAGATCGAGACATAAGGTCCTCGGTTTAACGTCTGTGTAGGACGTGGTGAAGTTTGCAAATGCTCTTGCAGGCTCCCTTATGGAAGCCTGTTAGAAGGTAATGCCGAGAAAGGGGCAATATAGAAAGCCCAACCCGTGGTGGACGAAAAATCTGACAATAAAAATGAAGATCGTTTACAGAGACAGACTGGCATACTAGCAGGAAAGTGTTGAGTCGACCCGCTCCGCNACGAAAAATCTGACAATAAAAATGAAGATCGTTTATAGAGACAGACTGGCATACTAGCAGGAAAGTGTTGAGTCGACCCGCTCCGCCAAATTTGTGTCTACTGGTCTTCTTTGCCGGAGTACACCAGGTAGGTGAGGAAAGCGAAACTCGAGAGCTGGCGGGAATTTGTTACGGAGCAAGGCAACTCGAAACCCTATGGGTTTGTTTATAAGGATCAGGCCGATAAGCTCCGGGTTGACAAAGTGCTGAACATTCTCCGTGGCGGAAACTCATCGACCGTCACCTTAGAAGAGACCGCTGCTCGCCTGCTCGACGTGCACGTGACGAATGATTA
>NW_014566973.1:0-662 GCF_001313825.1 Dinoponera quadriceps | reverse complement strand
GCATTAGCTATGAAACGACTGAGCAGTACGATTACTATTTCGCGCTCGGCGGTGAAGGACACCGTATTCTCCTTGGATCGGATGCTGTGGTGCGTTTGCTCGGATCTCGTGATTCACGAGCTTTGCTCCGAGTTGTACGTGGCCAAACGCACGGTGCAGAGTTTCCTGCGCGACAACGCGGTAACGCTCTTGGACGAGTGCCCCTCTTCGCCTTGGACGACAACGTGGAGTTCGAAGTGGCACTGGCCTCTTACGTACGAGAGATGTCGGTGTGAGGAGCGAATAACGAACACGGTTGTTCGTCAACAGCNCGCCGTTTTCGTGATATGCTCGTGGTGCCGCTTTGAGAATAGCATCGGGAAACGTTTCACCAGAATCTCCGTGCGCGAAATTGCCATGATACAGCTGCCGGAAAAATCCCCCCTTCAGTCTGCCCGTGGTCAGTTACGACATAGACACCATTGCGGCAGACAGCAACACCGTGCCGCGCGGCGTCGAAGGCGATCAACGTCTGTACTCTCTGGCCGTGACCGTGCACGCCATTCCTGCGCACGAAGTGGACGAGATCTTGCTGATCATGGCTTACGCACCACTGACCATAGCAACAGATCTTGCGCGACAGTTGACCGAACTGAAAAACGCGCTGCGGCGACACGTCGGCC
>NW_014566972.1:0-710 GCF_001313825.1 Dinoponera quadriceps | reverse complement strand
TTTCTGAATGTTTAATTAAATATTAGAACCTTATGGGAATATTTTAGAGAAGGATAACTTGGAGAATAATCGATTGAGTAAGTCAGTCAAATAAGTGTCCCATTTCTTAACCGCTACTGGCATTGCCACTCGAGCTAACGGTGGCCAGTATTCATTTACGAACGTATTGATGACATCATCTGCAAATTGTAATTTATATGTTATCATAAATATCGAGAAAGAAAAATAAATGGATGTATTGCCTCAANTTACATTTGAATGATTACTTACTTATTTCTCGATTTCCTTCAAACAAATTATCCACGTATATAATTAGATTTTTAAATGATCCTGATATGAGAAAATGATCTATTATCCACGTATCATTTGCTACTGACCCTGTTATAAGCCATGTCCCACTGATACGTTCCAAGGTCAAGTTAAAACGCCCTGTCGTATAAGTTATATATTAAAACATTAATATATATTATAACAAATATAACACATCGTAATATTTTTTAGCGATAATATCAATGTTAATAAAGTGGCAATCACAAAATAATGATTAAAACTATGATCATCTATATCTAAATGTAATTATCTATTTACATTATGTTTACGTAAATTACGTAATAATAAATTCATATGTAAAAAGTAATCTTATATTGCAATTATATTTAGCTGTCTTTAAATTTATGGTAGTGATACAATTAAAACAATTCATACAAATA
>NW_014566971.1:0-462 GCF_001313825.1 Dinoponera quadriceps | reverse complement strand
AGGATTGGAAAAAACGTTGGCACAAGAGTATAATATCTGATGGGGATTAATTTGAAGGAGACAAAATAGATATTTATGTATAAATAAATAATTTTTGAAAAAGTAAAATTCGCGATAATTTTTGAACAGACCTCGTACTTTAATAGTCTTTACATGAATTTTCTCTTAAATAAGATATTTAGTTCCGAATTTAGAGTTTCCCAGTTGATTAGAAATATAATGTATGCATCTAGTACTATAATTATTCTGTGAGCTCTTGTATTTTATTGACATGTTCTGTTAGTTTTAAAGTATCCACCAATTAGATATAAGTGTTTAATGAGCTCTCTGTTATACTAATGGATGTACCACCAAAGTCACATACGATGTCTGTTTCAAAAGTATCCGACCTTTGCCTATTTTATGAGAAAAAGCTACTCCGGAGTGATATGAACAATATCGCATTTAAAATAACCTCTTCTG
>NW_014566970.1:0-1493 GCF_001313825.1 Dinoponera quadriceps | reverse complement strand
GGAGGGTGGGTGGAGGGGTGCGGACCTTCGCAGGCGACTCCCGCGGGTCGTCGCGATCAGGGTATGGAGGGTGGGTGGAGGGGTGCAGACCTTCACGAGGGTATACCGACTGTCGGAGCAGGGCGTACCGACCGCTGAAGGGTCCTATTTGGTCGGTAAAAAAAAAAACAGCGCCTACTGACCGCTGCAGGGCCCTATTCGGTCGGTAAAAAAAAAACAACGCCAACTCCGCCAACTGGCCTTTGCGAGGGTACCGACTGCTGCAAGGCCCTATTCGGTCGGTAAAAAAAAACAGCGCTAACTGANAAAAACAACGCCAACTCCGCCAACTGGCCTTTGCGAGGGTACCGACTGCTGCAAGGCCCTATTCGGTCGGTAAAAAAAAACAGCGCTAACTGACCTTCCTACTCGGCCGGTAAAACAGATCCAACTGCGCCAACTGGCCTTCCTACTCGGTCGGTAAAACAGATCCAATTGAGCCAGAACCGGCCTTACCCCTCTACTCACCTGCTATTTAAACATTTAAATATTAGCGAAATATTACAAAAAGGGAAGTTAGAGGGAGTGGAGGCGCGCGCTTCGTTGTTCGCATCGTCCGGAGCAGACAATAAACGAATTCTGAAGACATCACTTCGTACCGTGGTAATTATTCTCACCTCATCGAATTGTTCCATTTCGCTTCTCATCCCACAATTTTAATGTTAAGCTGTGCGATTTATCCTCCTGCGATTTTAACGCAGGTATTGCCATTTGTTTCGATTTTAAACCCTAGTCATTCTACTAGTTGCTGACCGACAATTTAAATTTAAATTTTACAGTTATTTTTTTGTTTTACCCCTAGAGTGAAACATTGGAATAAGAAAATGAACAGAAAAACATGCAAACATGATATACCAGATAATTCTGATTCTGAGGAAACAAGTGATTTTGAAATGTCTGTTCTTTTTTATAAGCATAAATTGAAAAAACGTCGCCTTTCATTCTCTTCATCAGAAGACAACAGCACAAAAACTGTACCAAAGCAAACAAAATGTAAAACCATTTTTATTTTCCTGGACACAAAGAGATTTTCAACAGATTTTCAACCTACAATTTACGAATTTGATGACCAGAATAGTGGAATCAAAACAAATATAACTAGGAAATCATCTATTCAAGGGATAAATCATAATGTCAGGGGATCAATATACATTATTACTAGAAAACTTGCATTTTTGTGATAACATTACAAATCACGATCCAATTATGAAAATACGCTATATTATTGAACAATTAAGAACATCCTTTAAAAATGCATTTTATGCATCGTAACTCAATTCCTGCCGTATGGTACGGCCAGTGCGTCTCAAAGTCTGCCGTAGTCAAGGGTTTAAATTCATCCTTGTGGCATGTTTGGACATTACTGTTGTGTATGTGTGTGTGTGATGGTATACAGGGTTTGTCTGGAAAGTAATGCGTCGCATTTTTTTGTGACGCGAGTATACGTCCCTGAG
>NW_014566969.1:405-631 GCF_001313825.1 Dinoponera quadriceps | reverse complement strand
CTAGAATAAGATACCTTATTACAACTATTATCAAAGTCGGGCCTTACAATGGCCGCTTGTAACGCCGCACTATAGTATACCAAATTATGCTCGTATTAGTTATTAGAATTCGACATATTTTATTTCTGCTCAGGCAATGCTAAATAACTTGCTAGCGTCGTCGAAATACTACGAAGAATCTTTTACAAAGTATCTTTTATAAGTATTACTAAATAAAGCGGTTTTA
>NW_014566969.1:0-374 GCF_001313825.1 Dinoponera quadriceps | reverse complement strand
CCCTGGCAAAAAATATTAAGTCTTGGTAAGATTATTTGTTCGTATTCACCAAATTATTTGATTATATTCACCTTACAGTTAATAGGAACTATTTCATTAAACAATTTGGTAACTATAATCCAAGTTGATAGTTATTATCAAACCGTTTTTTCGATACATGATATACTGAAATGTCGATTTCTGGTTTTGCGGATTGAGTTTGGATATATGATGTATTTACGGTTTTGGATTTTTCTGTATAATTTGGTTTTACTTCAAAAATAATGAGAAAATATATTTTGTGGATTAACACAGCAGAAAATATCGATTACTTTTACGTTCATACTGAAAATTCGTCTATGTTGATAGCTGGGACCCGAGAATCCGTTTTGGAT
>NW_014566968.1:0-611 GCF_001313825.1 Dinoponera quadriceps | reverse complement strand
TTCATGAAATTTCTTCCAAATTTATTTTTATATAAGTTCAATTATAAACTTAAAAAACAAAAATTTCATGTTTCCCACATGAGAAACCAAATCATTTTATCTTTCCTTTCCGCATCCTGTGAAAGGAAGAAACCTAACAACATATAATTTTTTCACGAGTCTATTATTAGCCAAGAATTTACTTGCAAAAAAAACTACCATTGTTGGAACAATTCGTGGAAACAAAAGAGAGTTGCCAAAGTTAGCCAAAGAAAAGAAAAATAAAATGGCTAGATTTTCAAGCAAATTGTACAAATCAAATTACATTACTCTTACAGTGTNAAAAAAAGTGCTTGTCCTAAGTTTCAAACATAAATCAATAGAAATAGAAAAAAGCAGCAAACGTATACCGGAAACTATTAGATTTTATAATAGTACAAAATTTGGTATAGATGTAGCAGATCAGATGGCAAGGAAATACAGTGTAAAGTCGAAAAATTGTAGGTGGCCTTACTTCAGGTATTTTTCAACATTTTGGACCTAGCTGGAATAAATGCTTGGGTTTTGTATAAAGAAACGACGGGTGAAAATATTTCGAGGCAAGAATTTTTATTCCAGTTAGCTTCAGAGCT
>NW_014566967.1:0-508 GCF_001313825.1 Dinoponera quadriceps | reverse complement strand
CTATTTTTTATTCGTTCAAATTCTGATAGAAAAATGTTTCTCTATTCTCGTATTTCCAAGATATTTAAGTGGTGATAGTTATTGCCTTACTTTGCATATAACTTGACACGTATTTGTAAACCAAAAAAAAGTGCTTTATTTAAATGCGAATTTTAAGTAACGATTTCGTAATTGAAAATATCAGGCCGTGTCTAACATAAAATGTCCATGAAAAAAAGTTTCGCTTTGCGTTAGCAGCATATTTATTTCAGAGATTTAAAGGTTGCCTGAAGAAACTGGATATGGTGAACGATTCATTGGAGAAATTGGGAATATTGAGGAATTACGCACAGTTGCGTGCGCGAATGATTCGGATAATCATTGGATGGATAATCTTGATCGTTTTATTCAATAGTAACCACACCTTGTGGTATCTTACATTTATTCCTAAATCTTATGTCGCAACAACTGTATATCTACCATACATGACAAATTATTCGGGTTGCATTATTATGTTGAACGAAATAAC
>NW_014566966.1:0-694 GCF_001313825.1 Dinoponera quadriceps | reverse complement strand
TCTTTTATGGAAATTACTTTTGGCCCAAAAGCATATTTTTTGACTGACATTGAAAGGATTAAATATGTGCCAAACGTTAAGTAGAGATACGGTAATCTCAAAGGGAACTCTGTATTTAACAATGAGTTTGTTGCAGTTAAAAAAAACATTAATAAAATCATTTGTACGAAAGCTATGATATTGTTTCTACGTTTGATCTAGATAAGTGTTATGATAACGCGTTTTATCGAACTCACTTGACATATTTGAAAGAATTTCAGGGACGTGGATCGGCATTGTCGTAAATACTCAACCTGATTGTTAACGTGAACAAATGCAATCCGTTGTACGTGGGGTTACATCGAGTTACCTCGAGAGATACGGCTAAAGAAAGCAATGTTNTTTTACGTAGGCAGTTCTACATCCAGCCGAAAGATATGCAGATTGCGTATTCTCGTATCCACATTATACGTCAAAGTTAAATCTACAAGATATTAAATAATATAATCATATAAAAATGTTTGAAAGACTGACGAATTATATTAAGTGTACAAATGAATAATTCAAATTTTTAATTAAATTTGAGGTTTATTAAAAAAAAAAAATTAAACAAATGTTTCAATCAAAGTATTCGCCGTTGCTTTCTATAACATTAGACCATCTCTCAGGCAACTGATGAATTCCACCTTGGAAAAATGCTGTGTCGTTGGACATG
>NW_014566965.1:0-713 GCF_001313825.1 Dinoponera quadriceps | reverse complement strand
TTTTGGGTCCGTTTCACGCAATAAGGACCAGCAGTAATTGCTGAGCATGGCCTCACTCCAAAAACCTTGGTAATTACGTTCAATTCTTTGCATATCCTAGTGCATTTGCTCGCCTTGCTCATGTTTAATTTGTTCAAGTTTTTCGGGAAAAACTCCAAGTGGTAATGTGAGAAATGGAGCTTGAGCGACATACTAGCACCAATTCGATGATCATTTTTCAGCAGATCCACAACTATTTGCCTATAGTTATCGCTTTTTCGGTTGCCGAGAAATTCTAACTGACTGGATCTTTGAATGGCAAATAGATTTTTTCGCCCATCGACCTCCGATATAGCTTTGTTCTGCAAGCATTGCAAAACATTCTCGGTATCCACGGCTTATCCATATTGTCCACAACAAAACCAAAGTAGTGCAAATACGACCATTTGAGCCCCTCTGTGATTGCGTAACACTTTTTCGCGAATATATACTCTCCACGAACGTAGCAAAATAAACTCGGATCTGTTTTACATGCTATATTCGACATCTTTTGTTAACAAAATAAGCTGGAAAAATAAGTACACAATGAACTTGCTTCGAACAATCTGCTGTCAAGATGAGCCGTCACCATAACGACACGACAGTACTGCCACTTGGCGATATCTCGAAAACCTGATGATCTGGGCAAATTTTGGCGCCGGATTTGATTTCAGCGTGAAACATTACCTTAAAAA
>NW_014566964.1:0-485 GCF_001313825.1 Dinoponera quadriceps | reverse complement strand
GTTAGGAGTGGTTTGGGTTGGGTTCGAAACGTAATCCAAAGACTTACTGGTTATTCCCCTTTTGATTGGGTCTGCGTTCCCCCTGTTACATAGCTGTTCAATGCTAGTGAGTAATTTAAGAAGTAGAGCTTTCATACTGTGCGGGTCCTCGAGCAGTTTGGCGAACGGAGAGATAGGCTGTGAGATACTTTTCAGTGTTTCTGAGTAACGAGTCCTTGGGCTGACTTGCTCGGGAAGTTGCTCCTGGTAAGAAGCGGTGGAGAATCCCTTGAGGTAACAGTTCCGTTGGATTCTATATATTTCCTGGCTTCGAAGAAAGACACGTTCTCGATGGCCATGTATCTGGTGATAGCAGCTCGTTTTCGGTACACTATACAGTCCCGATCACGTGTGGAATGGTTCCCGTCGTAGTTTATGCATCTTTTCTTCTCTCTGTATGGAGATTCGGGGGAGTTCCTGTGTCCTCCGCTGCACTCCAGGCATCT
>NW_014566963.1:0-945 GCF_001313825.1 Dinoponera quadriceps | reverse complement strand
TTCAAACGGCTCTGCACATACGCGCTTATTTGTGTGCATACGTGTGAGTGCGCGCGTGTAGGCGTACTTCAAGTACACTTTAAAATTATTTATAATAATCCTTCGAATGTATCTCTATTTTTGTTGATACATAACTGAATTCGCTTTCTAAATGCTGCAATTATTTTTCTTAATATTTCAGTTGGAATATTTCTTCATGCTGCTCTTATGTGCTGTTTTAGATCTTCAGGCGTCCTGGCTACTTTTTCGTAAACAATATTTCTGAGGTAGCTCCAATCAAAGTTGAAAGACGTTAAGTAAGATGACTTAGAAGGGGAGGCTACGAAACCATTTTGTCCAATCCAGCATTATACATAACTGTCATTTAAAAAATTGATTACGATATGTGCGTTGTATGGTGCGCGCTATCCTGCTGTTTCAACATATTCTATATAGTGTTAAGATTAATATCTTCCAACATCTCTAGTAATTCATTTTCTAAAAGACTGAAATATTCAACTCCGTTAAAGTTGCCTTCAAAGAAGTATGGTTCCACGATATGACTGTCTATCATATCGCACCAAACATTACCTTCCAGCGATGTTGATTATTTATCAATATAACAAACCCAGTGCGGATTCAATCGCAAATAATAATGGCAATTGTACAATTTCATTTTATGATATTCTGAAAAGTCTCTTCTTCATTAAACGCCATGAAAGAATGTAAGATCGAATGTTATTTGCTGCTATGCTCACCTGCAAAATTTCATGCGAAATCTATTTTCGTTATCAGAAAATACTCGTTATCAAGTTATTATTACAGAAAGTCATTAGAAAATAATCATTTGTTTGGAATGATGAAAGGAACATTGGGTGGGCAATGTTTCAAGGACGATGCGGGTATAAAAGATTTCATGCGCAATTAGCTGAAGACACAATTTAATTCTTTTTATGAAAACGGGAA
>NW_014566962.1:0-934 GCF_001313825.1 Dinoponera quadriceps | reverse complement strand
GTGCGTGCGTGCGTCACTCGCTCGATACCGTTTCTTCTTTCAATGGAAAAATCGTTCGTTTCCTCTTAAAATATCCGCATATTAACGAGAAAAAAGATAATGACGGCAATGTTGACGCATCGATCGCAATTTTAGCGGTCATCATTCGGAGAAACAAATGGATATTCGATTTTATCCATTTTACGGGACACACCACAACTTGTTTGCTCTAAACTTGACCACCAACAAACCAACTGCTAAATGCATGTGTCTGAAATTTTACATCCTCCAGAAGATCTAACTTGAGAAACATCATTGCCATTTGATATTATTAACACCGTCTGTCAGGCCGAGAATTTTTCGAACTACTTTCGCGGAAATTATTTAGACTCTCGTTTGTTTAATTATGGACTTTGTGTAAAGAAATTCTTTGTAGTGACAAGTGTAAAAGCCGAGGGGAATTCGAGTTATCATGCAGATCTCGAAGGAGGAGAANGTATTAATATGCAGCCGATTGCTTCGCAAAGTCCTTACAAGGAGAACAGTGAAGTCATTGCGAGTGCGGTAAATAATACGGAAGTCGTGTTATCCCCGACCGCAAATACGGAAGATTACGATCCCCACAAGCACCGTAATCGGTCGAATCCCACTTCGTGAGTACATAAATGAACACAGAAGTCGTTACCGAACAAGCGCGAATGAATTCTTTGCGGTTTAAGTCATCAGCGAAGATTGTTGTTAGCAGCGGTTGTAGAAATTAATTTAATTATAAAAACCGCTGCCAGCGAGCCTCTTGTATAAATTCTCTCTGTCATGAACGAATTTTTCTCTCTTGCAGGAACGCCGACACCCTAATTCACTTACTGAAAAGTAGCTTGGGCGTGGGAATATTAGCGATGCCGAATACGTTTTGCGATAGTGGTCTCCTGGTCGGCGTGATAGCCACGATTATCAT
>NW_014566961.1:0-1414 GCF_001313825.1 Dinoponera quadriceps | reverse complement strand
TGAATTTGCATTAGTTCATGTTTTCTGCTGTAGAAACGAAAGAAACGCTAGCCGCATGATTCCTCAAGGCTGCAGCATGGAAGAAACGTAATAAAGCAGAATATTTCAATCATTCTTGATAATTTGTTTTATTTTCATCTATTTTATTTTGTTCATTTATTTAGTTGTTTATTTATTTATTTAATTTATTTAATTTACTTATATTTTTATATATTTATTTATTTATTTACATTTTCCATTCCGCCTTCGGAGCATACTCAACATAACATGAGACAGCCGTGGTCAAAGTGGGATCAGAATGAGATCGGGACGAGGTTACGATGAGGTCAGGATGAGTTCAGGATGCGTTAGATTACCGGATTTTCGGGAAAATGATATTTCTGACATTGGTCGGGCAGGCATAGAATACATTAGTAGAGTGTGAAAAGAAAAGTGGGAGTTTCCCCCCCCCCTCCCACCATTTTTATTCTCTCGCCCGTATCTTGTAAATCATTGGTGTGGTAAGGTTGGTGTCCGAGGGAAAGTTGTTGCCCCTGGGAAGCGCTATAAAGCGTTCCCATCCACACCCTTTCACTACCTCTCCCGTTGATGCGCTGTATTCTTGGAAGTTGCGTTTTTGGAATGGAGAAAGTCTCACAAATCTGCGACGGATGCGAATAATATATGGGGGGTGCGGGAACTGACGCCCCTTTCTTCAGGATTTCTAACGAACACAGCCCCACCCCTCTTACATCACTCGTTCAAAAGTTACATCCAGTTTCCCTTAAAAACCAAACTGTCATTCTTGCTTTCGGGCTTCTAATTCTTCACAAATTGAAAGATTACATATTTTTTGTTACCCATTTATTTATGTTATTTATTTCCACCTTGCTTTTGAATTGTTTCTAAGTATTTTTAAAAGTTTCTTTTCTGTTTTTTTTTCGCTCTTTCTAAACTTTACTCTATTTGTTGATTTTTTGTCATTAATTCATGATAGATGTAAAACGACGAATTATCCTTCTTCTATTTATTGCTTTTTTTCTAAGAGATTTTTCTAATTTTTTATATTTTTCTTCTGCCTTTGGTTCTTTTTAATTTTTTAATTTTTGTAGCGTAATATTTTTAATGATTCGTGGTATATATGTAAAACGACGGCCTAACCTTCTTTTTATTCTTGTGTTTTTTAAGTCTTTTCTCGGTTTTTTTTTTCATTAGATCTTTTTAACACTTACGTTTTTCGTTGCTAATTTGTGTTATTCTCTTCTATTTTATTTTATTTTGTTTATTTATTTATTTGTTTATTTATTTATTTATTAGGTGTACATCTTTGCTCTCGCCGTTTTTTTTAATTTGAGGCCTTATTGAAAAAATGAATATAAAGTTATGACTCAAAGTATTGTCCATCACTGGCTACTACTTTCTCCCATCTTTTGGG